>NC_067401.1:102582477-102654977 GCF_016432865.1 Antechinus flavipes
CTGCCTAGATTCTCAATAATAAAATTCAGAGAGAGTGCCCACTAATATAAAAGTTTTGTCTTCTTTCTGACTTTTTGTCTCTATGATCTTTCATCCTAAATTTTGGGGGTTATCATACTTTAATTACCACAGGTTCTCAAAGATACAAGATGATCAATTGATTTCAACTCAATTATTTCCCATTTATCCCATTAGATAGGAGAGACAACAAGCAAACATATATACAAACAATCGATAAAAAAGATAAAGAGGAAATAATTAACTGAAATTAAGAAAGGAAAAAATTTTTGTAGAAGTTAGGATTTTAGTTGGTGCTTAAAGGAATCCAGAGAACCAGTACATAGGAATGAAAAAGGTGAGAATTCCAGGCATGGAAGTTATAGAAAAATTAATTGGAGAAGTGGCGTATCTACCAGAATCCTAGTGTCATTGGATTTATCAGTACATGGAAACAAATAAGATGATTGGAAATGGGAAAAATAAGAGGGGGAGGGTAAATTATAAAAGACTTTGAATGCTAATTAAAAGATGTTATAGTTGATCTTGGAATCAATAGAGAGCTATTGGAATTTATTAAGCAGGAAGATGAGATGATTAGATCTGTGCTTTAGGAAAATCTTTTTAATGGCTTAATGGAGGATAGATTGGAATGTGGAGAGACTTGAGGCAGACTGATCTAACAGTAAGCTATTACAATAGTCCAGATAGGAAGTGATTAGAGTCTTCCCACATCATCATCAGAGATGATGTACAAGATATACAAAAGATGTTGTAAAAGTCACATTGGTAAGCTTTGGCAAGAGATTAAACATGGGATAGCAGGAAGGGTGAGAGCTATTGAAGAATCAAGGAAAATTTCAAAATTATGACCCAGAGGGACTAGGAAGATATAGCAAAAGAAGGAATTAAAATGGGAGAGAATAGGTAATAAAATATTGATTCAGTGCTAGAAGGAGGTAGAGGTATGTATAGAAGAACCTGTATCTACCTAAAATGAAAAGCAAGCATCACATATGCAATGGAAATTTATTAGCTTTGCTAATAAACACAGGAGTAAAGCATTACTATTTGATATCATTCTAGAAATGCTAAGAAGATTTTTGTTTGTTCCTGTTGAGTCCTTTTGGTCATTTAGGGTTTTCTTAGCAAAGATATTGGAGTGCTTTGTCATTCCTTCTCCAACTTATTTTTACAGATAAGGAAATGTGCAAACAAGTAACTTGCTCAGGGTCATACAGATAGTAAATGTCTAAGGATTTAAACTCATGAAGATGAATTTACTGCTTCTAAGCCCAGTGGCTCTATCCACTGCACCATCTGGCTGCCTAAATAGTAACAATAAAGATAACAATAAGATTAAGAAATTAAAGGCATAAAGATAGACAAAGAAGAAATAAGAATATTTCTATTTGCTGATGATAAGATGGCTTATTTTAAAAATCTAGAAAATCAGTGAGGAAAGTAATAGATATAATTAACAGCTTCTTTAAAGTTAGAAGCTAAAAAACTTGGCTCTTATCAACAATGAGATATTTTTATATAAACCAAATGTATTTTTATACAATAATAATAAAATCCAAGAGGCAATAATTGAAGCAGAATTCTCATTCAAAATAACTACAAAATGTACAGCATATTTTAGAATCAATCTACCAAAACACATATAGTACTTGTAGAGATTAAATTTCAAAGTGCTCATTCAAAAAATAATGAATATATTTAAAAGTGGGAGGAATATTCATGCTCAAGACTGGACTGTCAATATAATAAAATGGTAATACTACCAAAGCTAATTTATACCATCACTGTTATATCAACTAAACTTTCTTTTTTTATTAAAGCTTTTTATTTTCAAAACATATGCATGGATAATTTTTCGACATTGACCTTTGCAAAACAGTGTATTTCAATCCCTCCCTTCTCCCCATCCCCTCCCCTAGATGGCAAGTAATACAATATATATTAAACATGATAAAAATATATGTGAAATCCAATATATGCATACATATTTATACAATTATCTTGCTGCACAAGAAAAATCAGATGAAAAAGGGAAAAAAATGAGAAAGAAAATAAAATGCAAGCGAACAACAACAAAAAGAGTGACAATGCTATTTTGCAATCCACACTCAGTTCCCAGTCTTCTCACTGAGTACAGATGGCTTTCTTCATCACAAGATCATTGGAACTGACCTGGAATATCTTGTTATTGAAAAAAGCCACATCCATTATAATTGATCATTGTATAATCTTGTTGTTGCTGTGTACAATGATCTCCTGGTTCTGCTCATTTCACTTAGCATCAATTCATCTAAGTTTCTCCAGGCCTCTCTGAAAATATTCTGCTGATCATTTCTTATAGAATACTAATCTTCCATAACATTCATATACCATAACTTATTCAGACATTCTCCAATTGATGGGCATCCACTAAGTTTCCAGTTTCTAACCACTACGAAAAGGACTGCCACAAACATTCTTGCACATGTGGGTCCCTTTCCCTTCTTTAAGATCTCTTTAGGGTATAAGCCCAGTAGAAACATTGCTGGATCAAAAGGTATGCACAGTTTTATAGCCATTTGGGCACAGTTCCAAATTGCTCTCCAGAATGGTTCTATCACTTCACAGTTCTACCAACAATGTATTAATGTCCCAGTTTTCCCACATTCACTCCAACATTTGTCATTATATTTTCCTGTCATCTTAGCCAAGCTGAGAGGTGTGTAGTGGTACCTCAGAGTTGTCTTAATTTGCATTTCTCTGACCTATAGTGATTTAGAGCACCTTTTCATATGACTAGAAATGGTTTTAATTTCTGTTCATATCCTTTGATCATTTATCAATTGGAGAATGGCTTGAATTTTTATAAATCTGAGTCAATTCTCTATGTATTTTAGAAATGAGGCCTTTATCAGAACCTTTGAATGTAAAAATGTTTTCCCAGTTTATTGCTTCCTTTCTAATCTTGTCTGCATTAGTTTTGTTTGCATAAAACGTTTTTAACTTGATATAATCAAAATTATCTATTTTTTGTTCAATAATGAATTCCAGTTTTTCTTTGGCCACAAACTCCTTCCTTCTCCATAGATCTGAGAGGTAAACTATTCTTTGTTTTTCTAATTTACTTGTAATATCACTTTTTATGTTTAAATCATGAACCCATTTTGATCTTATCTTGGTATACAGTATTAGGTGTGGGTCAATACCTAGTTTCTGCCATACTAGTTTCCAATTTTCCCAGCACCAACTAAACTTTCAAAAGGTTAATTTGTAGAACTTGATAATATAATAATAAAATTCATTTGGAGGAAAAAAATCTAGAACATCAAGGATAAAAATTTTAAAATTCAGGAATGAAGGAAGAACAGCATTTCTAGAACTCACACTATATTATAAAACAACAGTCATCAAACCAGTTGATACTGGATTATAAAAGAGAAAATATCAGTGGAACATACTAGATAAAGGAATTAAATTATTCTGTGTTCAATAAACCAAAAAACAAACTACTTAGGAAACCCACCTCCACATCTCTCTCCCCAAAAATCTGGTTGGAAAACTTAAAATAAATATAGTCAAAATTGGATTTTGATAAACATCATATACCATATTCTACAATAAATTAAAAATGAATACTTGAAATGAATATTAAGTACCATAAAAATTAAAACAGAAGGAGATGATATGCCTTTTACAACTAGGAATAGAAGATACATACTTAACCAAATAAGTAATAAGGGCTTCTACAAGAGATATAAAATATAACCCTGATTACCTGAAACAGAAAAGCTTCTGCCTGACAAAATCAATCCATGTAGGATAAAAAGGGAAGAAAATCATTTATCAAATTTCTTAAATAAGAATTTGATATCCAGGATGCATAGAAAAATAATATTTACATATACATATTTGTATATACTGCCTACATATGTGACCCAAAGTCATTCTCCATAGATAAAGATATAAACAAATTCAGAAGAATTTCGAACTATTAACAGCCATATGAATGAATGCTCCAAATCACTAATAAAAAGAGAAATGCAAAAACAAATTGTTTCACTTTATATCCAGAACATGGACCAAATTGAGAATAGTCAATCTTGGAGAGATTGTGTGAAGAGAGCTACCCTAGCATAGCACAGTGTTAATAGAACTGTGAATTAGCCATTTTGAAAAGCTATTTAAAATTACCCAAATAAAATGAATAAAATAGCACATCTTTTGACCCAGAGATTGTACCACGAAGCATATGCTCCCGGGATGTCATTGATTAGATAGATAGCTGGGTACACATTAGATAGTGCGCTGGATTTGGAGGCAGAAAGATGTTCAAACTCAATTTTAGACACTTGCTAGCTATATAATCCTGAACTACTCATTTAAAGTGTCTACCTCAGTTTTCTCATCTGTAGAATGGGATAATAATAGCACCTACATGCCAGGATTATTGTGAAGCTCAAATGAGATAATATTTATGAATAACTTGGCAGCCTTGAAGGACTATATAAATGCTAAGTCTTATTTTTATTAGAAATAGATTGTCATATAAAACAAAAACATTACAATAGAACTTTTCATAATAGCAAAGAACTGGGAGCAAAGTAGATGCCTACTGATTGAAAAATGGATAAACAAATTGTGGTACATGAATATAATGGAATAGTATTGTAATTGAAGAGGTGACAAATATGATGGACAGAGAGAAGCATGGAAGGATTTACATGAACTAATACAAAGTGAAGTAAACACAGTCAAGAAAACAATATACACAATGAAAAGACCAAAAACCACAGTCAAAAACAAAGGTTGTAAAATTACAAAGGAAAAGCATAGCCACAAGAAAATAGGTGAGAAGAATATTTTCTATTCTTTTGAAAAGATGGAAGCTTCACAGGTGATGAACATCTTATGTTTTCAGATTTTATTGATGATTATTTTATCAATTGCTGGTGTTGCTGTATGCCTTTAAAAAACTTTTCTTCCTGTTTTTCTTTTTTTCCCTTTAAGATATTATTTTTTAAATGGCATAGCCTTTTGAAAGGGGAAGTGAGGAGGGAGAAAGTATATTGGAAGAAATTATTGGGAGCAGTCAGGAATGTAAAAATAAAAGATATTAATGAAATTTATTGTTATTTTAAAGAAAAAAACTTAAAACCTCAAAGCCTTCTTTAGCTAGCTGACTGGTTGTAGCTGGCTGGGGTCTGAAATCACAGAGTTAAATTTAGTCCTTAGGACTGTGATCTAAAAGAGCTGATGCAACCCTCCCTTTATAGAAAAATGAGCCTAAAATTTCAGCTAAAGATGAGTATATGTCAGCAAAATATATCTCAGCAAAAGTGCAAGCTTGTCAGTGCATGGCATTGCCTAAAAAAATAATTAACTCTGAGGAGGAGAGGCAAAAAAAAACTGCCTCTCTAATGTCACTTGCCTACTCATGTTCTCCTGTCTGTGGTTGTCACTTACTTATGTCTCCCTCCCCACTCAAGCATCCCTACTAAGGTGTGTTCCCTGGATACGTATCTTCCCAGTATATGTACTCCTCCCTCTTGATATACCCTATGAGAAAATTTACCATTTTATATATTAAGGATTGTAGTGTTTCTTATAAGGTTTTTGTTTTTGCTACATTGTTTAATTAAATGACTTTTTAAAATATTTTTTTGACAGTGAGAGACATATAACTGGTAAATGTCAAAAGATTTGTAAATTAACAACAACAAATAAAAGGCCTATTTTAATCAGTATAACAAACACTTTAAAAATACTTCAAAACTGTATAATGGAATGAAAAAAAGAGGTTAAAGTAAAAGAAAGGAGAAACAAAGAAAGACTCAGTAGATTGTCATATACACTCAAAGAAAACTACTCTTCTCACACCCAGTATTGGGTAGATAACTCCTCTCTTCACACCATTTTGGTGTAGGGTTTCAGAGTCTTATTACTTTTTTCTCTGTCTTTGAAATGCTAATTAGCCAATTAGTCACTGTTTATGATTCTTCATTATATCCAGGATCATATACTTAGGGTAGAAATTCTTGTTCAGAGAGGTTGGATGACTTGCCTATAGTAACACTGCTTATTATGAGGCAGACCCAGGTTTTCCTAATTCAAAATCCATTACTCTATCCAGAATGCCACACTTCTCCTCATAATTCTTCCAATTTTTCCACATGGCCCAAGCAGGACTCATTCTTTTTCTCCTGGCCACATTCAACCCTACCTTCCTTTCTTTCTATTGAGGACACAACCATTTTTCTAGTCACCAAAGTTCACAATTTAGAAGTCCAGAAAAAACCTAGAAATATAAATACACTTGAATTGTGTAACCTAAGAAGAACCTTCTGACTCTGGGAAAGATCCATATCTATGAATGTAAGTAAGTATCCAAGCTGGGGGAGGGGGTAGGGACCATGGGGCACTTATGGCTACTCGTAACCTGGTGAAAGCTGTGATGAGCCATATCCCTGAATTTTATTTCATATTTTTCTCCATTCCAAATATGATTCCATGGTGATGGTGATGGACAACCTAATAAAAGTTGCCCATTTTCTACTTTGCATCCATACATTCATGTTTTCAAAACCCGTTTATCTACTTACTTTTGCAGATCTATTTTTACAGCCTTTGTAAGCACATTATTTCAAAGTGAATATACTTTCTTCCTAATTTTTGCATATATTTCTTTAACTTCATGAGAATCATGATACATGTACCTTATCTAACATCTTCAGTCTGATGGGCAGACTAAATAAACAAACTGGCCTCTTAAACAGCATCTATTATGTTCTATTGCTCATCAACAATATCTTGGAGCACCATTTTCCTCCTGACAAATTTTGTTTCAATAATTTCATGCGCAGCTCCTTTTAAGCACACTGTTCCTCATTTTCTATCCTTTGTTTTTCTCTGTTGATACAAACCAAACCTCCATGCCCACAAGAGAATGCTATCTGGAGGAATCAGGATCTTTTCAGACAGACTGACAAATCTCACAGAATTTTACTAAGTCAGTCTACAACAAGCTTACTACTACAGACTACTACTAGGCAACTAATGAATCCCTATTCAGTGACTAAATTTGATATCCTGCTTTCAATCTCTAATTCAACTTGTACATTGGCACATACAGTAATAGATCCATTTTGGATTATTCAAATTGCTTTTAGTCCTATGCTAGAGTGAATTTCCATTGCACACTTCTTTCCTTGCCTTTGGGCACATGTAGTTTTAGACAATTTATTGTCCTTACTAGTAGATGACAATATTTTTATATGTGTTTGCAAAATTTTCCTAAGAGAAATGAAACAATTTTTATAAGATTTTTACATATTACATATATATATAATATATATAACAATAAATTTAAGAATTTATTAAGTGCCTATTATGTGCCAGGTACTATGCTAAGTGTTTTACAAATATGATTTCGTTTGACCCTTAAAACATTTGACCTTAAAATAGGGGCCAAAGATCAAAGCAGCCCTAATATATTTAGCACTGTATGCCCAGATATCTTTGCAGAAGTCCTAACGGGACCTTGCCCACTGCTGAAGATATTTTCTTCACAGTGTTAACCCACCTTTGCTATATTTCTAATAGGACCTTGCCCACTAAGAAGGCTGTCTTCCTAGCAAGTTTCTTTTCAGTGTAAATAAACCCCATTCTTTGCCACAAACTTCATGCCTGTATTCATTGGGGTTTGCAAATTCTTTTCCAGAGCCTGCCACTGGCTAAAGGGATCCTATTACTATTAGAGAATCTGTTACCCTCAATTCTTGCACCTCATCAATATTATAATTAATCTTTAAATAAATAACTTTTATTAAATACCTACTTTATGCCAGGCACTCTGAACAGCCTTGAAGATTCAAAAGGATGCAAAAATTGTCTAAAAAGAAGTAGGATATATGAGATTGGAAGTCAGCTGAGAAAGTAGAATAGGATTGGGAAATTTCAAGAATCATCAACATGGAGATGGTAATCACATTACTGAAAGCTAAGATCATCAAGTAAAGTAGTATAAAGTGGGAAAAAGAAGAAGGTTCAAAACAGAACCCTCAGAGACATCTACATTTAGAGGATGTGATCTGGAAGAGGATTCATGCTATTGACAAAGGGAGCCCTGAAACTCTTTCTCTTTCTCTCTCTCTGACTTCTGGATGTACCATGAGGTGAAGTACTTGGAAAGCTCCTTGAAGGAGAGATTCTCCTTGAACCCTGACTCTGTAAAAGACCCGTTTGAGGGTCTAAGGTTATTTTGAGGTTATTCACTATCCCCATTGATTAACACTCATTGCTGATTAAGCTTCCCATTGAATTAAAGATCCCGGAGAGACACTCATTCAATTCTAAGATTCTCTACTCTAATTCCAGCTCAAGATTCACCCAGCCCCCATCAAGAGCACCCCTAACTTGGAGCCAAGGCTTCTATTATAAAATGAGCCAACTTGGGGCTCAGTCCTTGCAGAGGACCCAACATGCCAAGGAACTCTTCTCTCCCTGGCATAGCAGAAATCTCTGCCCGCTGAAATGATATTTGCTTTCAGTATTATCCTCTCTTTATCTTTCTCACCTGTTTCCCTAAAAAGACTTTATACCTCTCTGTTGCGGTTTCTCTGCTAGAAACTCTCTCTGCCAGGACTCCTCCACTAGAAACTTTATATCCCTCTGTCAGGACCTTGCCACCAAGGAATTCAGTCTTTCTATTCATGCATAGCAAAGGCTGACTTCCCAATGCCAATAGTAAACTTCTTTTACCAGTCTAGCTTTTAGGGTTTGTAAATTCCTTTAAGAAGGATCTTTGTGCCACAGGGGTTTCCACAACTCCCTACCCTGTGCTGAATCCTAGGGGGATTTAGGGGAGCCAAACCTCTTCATATGGTTCCCTGAATCCCTGACCTGCCACTAACCTCATCATTCAACTCCCTGACCACCAGGTACCCTAATCTCATCACTATGAGACAGAGAAGGAGACCTTAGATAGGTAGGAGGAAAACTAGAAGAGAGATTATCAAAGAGGAGAAAATAATTGACACTATTATATTCAGTTTACAGGTAAGAAATTGCAGCAACTAGAAGTTGAGATTTGCCCAAGATTGTACAGTTAGTAAATGTTAGAGGCCAAATTTGAATTCAGATATTCCTGACACCAGGCCCAGTGGTCAATCCATTGTACCTTCTTGCTTTATATTTTGTACTCCATAGACAGCTTTGGCCTTTGCAGCCTGGCCTTGACCTATGCAGTTATGGTCCAGGGGAAAGGATTTAAAGTACAACTCAAACTTTAAACAAGTAGTATATCTGAAATAGCAGAAAAGAAGACATAGTTGAGAAATACCAAGGAAAGACCAGAACACAATTGTCAATCAACTATTTAAGGAGGGTCCAGGAAACTTTCTCAATTGAGTCAGAAAAGATTCCCAACATGCTAAGTAGCACTGTTGTCTGGTTATTCAAGGACATCCAGGAGCCATCTGCTTTACAATACTGCTTCATCCACACAGAGCTAATAAGCCTCAGGTGAGACTGATGTATATGAGAGTCACTCAATAGTTATCAAATCAGCCAACTTACCAGTCAGGGTCCTTTGTTCTAGATGTTTTTGTTCCAGAACTTTATTTTCAGATTTTCAAATAAAATGACTAGATAGTTAAGCAATAAAATAATTCTATGTCCATCAAATTATACTATTTAAACAAAGATATTGCTCATCCTCTTATATGCACCTAAAAATCCTACATATTCTGACCTGAGTCTGTGACTGGTCAATAGGACAATCTGTAAACACTGTTGCTTAAAACGTGCTCTATTATTTTACAGTCACAAGAATGGTATTATATAGTAGAAAACCCTTTAGTCCAGGAGCCTTGGTTCTAGTTGTATGGATTACTGAACCTCAATTTCTTCATCTATAAAATGAAGGAGTTGCAATTTTGTTGTTCTTTGTTGTTCAGTTGTATCTGACTCTTGACACAATTTGAGAGTTTTCTGGAAGAGATACTAGAGTGGTTTGCCATTTTCTTCTCCAGTTCATTTTAAAGATGAGGAAACTGAAGAAAACAGGATTAAGTATCTTGTTCAGGATTTCAGTATCTGAGGCCAGATTTGGACTCATGAAAATGAGTCTTCCTGATTTCAAGCACGGTGCTCTATTCACTACACTCCCTAGATGCCCAATTTTATCTGTCTTTCCAGCTCTATGAAAGACACTTATTTAAGATGAGACCTAAATATTTCAATCATAAGTTAGCCAACTAACTGAGTTACAAGACACTACAACAGCAACTTTTTATTATGGTAGGATTAGAGTACTAAATTTGCAGTCAAGAAGTATTCAAAATGTACTCAGAAATATACTATGTTTCTCTGTTAAAGTTACTTAATTTCTTATCCTCAGTTTTATATATATATAGTTATATATATATTTACATATATATATAACTATATAAATATCAGCTATTGTTGTGACTAGGACAAATGTATCCTACTACTATTACTCTGCATTTGCAATAAGCTCTCAGGTCTCTTCTGGCATTGACAATCTTGTGATCTTCTGTCCTGATTGGGATATTCTTCTAATGTTACCATTCTTAAGGCTCTTTGGGTAAAGGAGATAGGGAAGACATATTGTAAAATTAATGTCATATAAAAGCAAAAAGCATTAAGCAAACTTTAAAAAAACTGTATCTTATGAGATCAGACTACAGTGTGGATGCATTTTCCAGTGACTTATAGAGACAGCTGATGCTTATTCCAGAGGATGAGGATAAGCAATGATGTTTAGTTGTCAAGCCAAAAGTCAAGTCAACAAACATTTATTAAAAATGCATGCTGTATTCAAATATTATTCTAAGCTCTGAAGATACAAATATGAGGGATAAAAAAGACAAGCTCTGCCCTCAATGAGTTTACATTTGAATAGCAGATGACAACCATAAAAGGAAGCTGAAATGAAGGGAAGGAAAAGGATTTGGTCCTAAAATCTAGATAAGTGTGGGGTCTTCCTCAAAATGGATATTCCAGGGGAGCTCAGCAATCAGAGAAGAGAGCTAGAAAGGGAAGAAAACGAGAGCATTTGAAGCATTGTAGCAAAGGCTGAAGAATTAAAGCTGCCAAGTTCTACCTCAACTCATTTCCCCATCCTACTCTCCATACTCTCTAATTATGATGCATAACATGAGAAATGTCATACAGGTAGAATATTTCAAGTGATTTGGGGACATTATGACATTATAATTTGACCTTCACTTTTCATGATAATAATCATTTCTGTATGCTAAGGAACCAAGTCTCAGGAAAGCCCAGTTAGAAGCAGATTGTTACTCAGAACAGGACAAAGTGCTGAAAAAAAAATAGAAGGAAAGACAGCTAAGGAACCGAGTCTCAGGAAAGCCCAGTTAGAATGCAGATTGTTACTCAGAACAGGACAAAGTGCTGAAAAAAAATTAGAAGGAAAGACAGTTTTTTTGGTTAAAAAAAAGAAGAAGAAAAGAGAGAAGGACCTGGGAGTCATATGAACAAGGTATTAATAGTTGCTTTTCAGGAAACCCTCTAACCTAAAGACCTCAAAAAAAGGAATTAATCCGTTGGGCCTAAAGGAATTAAAACTGAATCCACAAGACAAGAAGACAGAAAAAGTGAACAAAGTAAAAATCTCATGAAATGCAATTAGACAGTTGAAAGATATAGACCAGTCACTCAAAGTCTCTGCCCCCAACCACTGCCAACCAGCAAAAACAACCTCTCATATTTATTCTTTATATGAAGATCCCTTATTAGTCCTATGCCCCCTGTTTTGGTTCTACTTCCTAAATATCAGACTCACTCTGAGCAGCCCTGAAATAAGCAAGAGCTGATGAGTAAAAAGGAAAATAAAATCAAATTATCAGATATTTTTTAATTCCAGAGAATCTGAGGGTGAAATCCTGTGTATAAGCCTAACCTCTAAGCAGATCAACCAACAGAAAAATTCATAAAGACAAAAGAAAACTAAATGTATGTTCAAAATGGTATCTAAACACATTGAAAAAAGAAAAACATGAAAAAAATTAACCCAAAATGTCCATTGAAACCCAGAATTATGTGAACTTCCCCAAAATCATAAAATAACAGTAAGAAAATACAAAATGGTTTAAAAAAAAGAAAGAAAAGGAAAACTTTAAAAGAAAATATTAGGAATGAAATTAGGTCAGAAATCAGAGTTCTTGACTAGAAAATAAAATAGACAACACAATAGAAAAAAATAAAACAATGGAGAATATATTCAAAGAAGGGGCTTTAAAAGAAAGAATGACACAAAAATTAAGAAGCGAAAGAAAATTTGGTAGGAGAAAACAATTTGAAAAGAACCTAGAAATGCTAAGCTAAAGTGACCAATCTTGAAGAGAGGATGCACAGTAATAACCCATGAATCATAGATTTCTTGGAAGAACATGACAAAACCCAAAATCTGAGTGTCGACAACAAAGATTGATAGATTGAACCCACAGATTTCTGCCAGAGAAAAATTTCATGTGTGAAATTTCAAATTATATAATGACAAATTTTCATTATAGCTTTGATAATAGACAGCAAATTTTATAAGCAACCAGGAAACACACTTATGAAGATATTTCAATCTAAATAACCCAGGATTATGATACACTCACAATAATTCAAAGAAATGAGTAAAAGACAATATTCTAAAAGGCAAAAGAACTCAAGTTGCAATAAAAAAAAGAACATACTCTATAAGGCTGAACCTAATTATCAACTTAAAAACATAATTTTTACATAGCACAGTTCCAGCAAAGTTCATGTCCAAAGTTGGAATCATTGCTGGATATTCCCTTGTCTTAACTTCTGGATTGTATCTTCAACAAAAGAATGGCATTTGAAACATTATGGTAAAAACAAACAAAATCCAGGGTTTAGCAGAATATTTAATAATTATTAATCAAAAGAAATTGTCATTGTTCAATCATGTCCAAATCTTCATGATCTCATGGATCATACTATCTATGGTGCTTTGTTGGCATTGATACTGGAATGGTTTGTCATTTTTCCTTCTCCAGTGGATTAAGTCAAACAGAAGATAAGTGACTTGCATAGATCACTGGTATTTGAGGCCAGATTTGAACTCAGGTCTTCCTGTACCAGTACTCTATCCACTGAGCTATCTTGCTGTTTCAAGAGAAATATATAGAAGTTGATAAGTATAATTTTACAGAAAAAATAAAAACAATCATTTTATAGCTTATTTTTAAAATAAAAAAGATGAAAAATACCTGGTGCTATACTTCCTGATCTATAAAGAGAGATTGGAATTTTAGAGCCCTTCCAAACCTAAATATATGATCTCATGATACTTTCAGGGCACGGGATACTGCGTGAAGGATTCTGGGAAATGGGAAGGAGTTTGATTGATACCAGTTCCTTCACCAATAAAAAGAAATAATATGTGTAATGTGTTCATAAATCTTAAAGCAATGGTCTCAAACTCAAATAGAAAAGCAGTTACTAACTTGTACATGGGAATAGTTAAGTGGTACAGTGGAAAAGGCACTGGATCTGAAGTTAAGAAGGTTTATCTTCCCGAGTTCAAATCTGGCCTCAGACTCTTCCTAACTGTGTGTCTCTGGGCAAGTCCCTTAACTGTTTGCCTCAATTCTCATCCCTAAAATGAGCTGGAAAAGGAAATGGCAAACCACTGTAGTATCTTTGCCAAGAAAACCCCAAATGAGGTCATGAAGAATCCACACATGACTGAAATGACTGAATAACAACAATAAAATTGTCATAAGAATCCTTGCAGGCAACATATTGACTTAGTTTTAAAATGTAATATTATCTATGTTTTATAGTATTATTTATTTTGTTAAATATATCTCAACTACATTTTAATTTTTTTCCAGATACACTTGGGAGTTCTGTGGGTCACAAAACAGTCTATGTTTTTGATATCTCTGTCTTAAAATATTATATAAATGGTAGCTATTGTGATTATGATTATTATTATTAGTAGTAGTAATAGCAGAGGTGATGGTGATGATGGTGGTGGTAGTAGTAGGAGTAAGAGTAGTAGGAGTAGGAGTAGTGTGAATCATGTAGTCTTAGAGAAGGAAATCAACTCTACAGTGACCCAAAATTCTCTTTCCATTGTGTATAGGGTAGGAGGAGGGCAGGGTCAATCCAAGGGTGGTACTATAAATTTACATGTCTCTGGAGAAGGGGAAGCTCACTAGAGTGATAATTTGACTCACTAGGAATCTTCAATTTTTTTTTTCTCATTGAAAGATTACCCTAAACCAGTGGTCCTGAAACTTTTGTTCTCAATATCTTTATCCTATTAAAAATGATTGAGGATCTGTCCAAAGAGTTTTTGTTTATGTGGGTTATAGTTATAAATATTGATCACATTAAAAATAAAAACTAATTATGCATTTGTAGACTCTCTGAAAGGATTTCAGAGATTCCAAGGATGCTCTGGACCAGACTTTGAGAACCACTGCCCTAAACCTTAAGGTCTAGGACGACAAGTCTGATATGACATCCCTGGAAAAGATGGGGATCATCAGAGGGCAAAGTATTTTTGACTGTCTCTAATCTAGACATGAGTCCTTTCTGTATTCCTCATTGTATGAAATAAATTGGCTTTATATTCTGTGTCTTGTTAGCTTTCAAAGGAACTAAGGACACCATTATGACAGCAAGAAACAAGCCAGAATCACTCTAGGGAGGGGCATGAGTCACAGAGATTATTAATTATTGATGTCTTCCAGATTGAACCTGGATCCCTTCTACACTTTTTGTTTGTATATTGAAATGTTTATAATTGTTAGTGATTGTTGAGTTAATACCCAAAAAGAGCACTTAATTTTTTTTAAATTGGACTTGGATTCATGTAAACCCCCAAAATTATTTTTTTACAGTTCTGGGCCATGGGTTACATTTGGGGTTAACATGGGTTATTCCCAGTGGGAAAGAGCGATGCAGCTGGCAACAGCTGGCTCCTTGCTCTTCTCAGGGATTTTTCTAACAGCATTTTCTCCATTCTCAATCTTAAAGTGAGGGAAATTAAATATAGTTTCTCTTCACAGTAAGGATAGTTATTGCCATTCTACATTCTCTTCCACCCACTCTCCACCACCAGAAAAAGGATATGGGGATATAGGGATCAGCTCAGAGGAGTGGCTCCCCAAGAACTCCCTGTCCAAATTCCCTCTCTATTTTATCAGTTTTCATACAATCAGCCCATAGTCCTTTTCACATGTGGTTACTATTTACCTTTCCTACTTGTCCTGGTTGCCAGCCCACATTCATATATTCATCTCCACAAATCACTAAAGTAATGTTATACAAAGTATCTCACTCTATGTATACATATGTGTATGGATATGTCTATCTACCTGTCACTGGATAATTTTGTAATGTTAGTGTCTTGGCCAAACAGGATTATCTGATATTTCAGAAATGTGGCAGCTCCCATCATAAAGAGGAAGTATTAACAAAGGCATTTTTGTTAGATTACCACTGCAAATGTTTGGTTGTGGCTTTAAGTAGTTTTTTTAGAGCCAATTTCCACCCGCATATGTTATCTCATGGGCTTGCCAATGGGAATTTGGCTGTAAATACTATTCAACGAGACTCAGAAAAATTGCCTGTGAGCATGCTTGGAATGGAAGGTAATTTTTCCTAATACTTTGGAATTTTATTAGTTTTGGGGTTCTTGATTTATTTGGGGTCATTTTCTTTTCTTTTTTTAAAAGCAAAACACATGCACGTTAAAACACACATTTCAGCATTGCTATACTTTCTAGTAACGATTCCGAAGTAACTGAGCACCTCTAATCCATAATTTATAATCCAAATTTGTTGTGTTCAATTATTCATTTAAGACATTTAGCCTAAACTTGTTAGTTTCCCCCTGTGGTGTCAGACCCAGAAGAAAAGAGAAAGAGTTTTCTGCACCCAAGTCTATTGTTTGTTTATTTGTTTTTCATTTGGGGGTTGTAGAGTGGTGGGAAAAGATTGAATTATTTTAATTTTTAGCTGGAATATAAATGTAGCAGGCATTTAGCTCCCCTTTTCCTATGTGAAAGATTCCAGCAAGAGGATTGTTGCTTTCATTTAAGAAGAACACAGAAAGTTCCCAGATGAGTGACACCTCATGCAAACCTGAAGTACTGATAGACTAATGCATCCAGGTGGATCCTGGGGGAGACAAACCTTCAACAAGAGCAATGCAGTGGGGAGCTTGGGTGGAAAGAAAGATTGACATGGCAATAAAGCATGGGCATTAAGCAGTAAAATGGCTAAGAAACAGAGAAAGATATAACTGGCAAAATAGGGAATGACTTTGTAAACCCAACCTAGAGAAGCAAACCCAAAGACATAATTTCCTTAATAGAGAATCCTATGGAATAGAGGGCTGCTTGACACAATCTGGAAAAAAAAGAAGAGAGTATTCTTGACCATCAAAAGGCTTATGTGTGAAGCCTTTTTGTCTGATGAAATAAAACCAGTTCTATATTTTATTTCTTGTTAATAATGACAATAATAATATCACGTGTCATTTTAAAAGATTTGCAAAATACTTTACAAATATTATCTCATTTTATCCTCACAACTCTAGAAGTTAGATGATATTAGTTTTAGCCTGAATATTTATAGATAGATGGAGAGAAATAGAGATAGAGATAGAGATCTTTGGGAGAGAATAAAATGAACTAGATACTTACATTCCAGGTTGCCCTGAATCAGAGATTAGAGCTAGAGAGATTATGTAAAGAGACTTCTGCCTAAAACTATATTTAAAGATAGTGTTTTAGGATATTGCTCCCAATTGACACATTGACCACATCAAGGTAGTCAAAAACACAAAACGTTAAAAAAGAAAACAAGAAAACAAGAAAAAAGAAAACTATAGAATATTCCTCCATAATATGATATAAATATCAATGAGAATATAAGATAGGGTAGGGAATGAGGGAAAATACAGGGGAAAAAATGGAAGTATGCCCAGAAAGAAGCTAACCTAAGGTTTTTCTCAAAGGATATTCAGTTATATTTATTTATAATTTGTATTTATTTATTTTAATTTATAATTTATATTTATAATTCAGCCCTTCAGCCTTTTGCTTGGGGATAATGTTTCTGCCTCTGATGATTTAATAATTATTCTACATAAAGGTAGTAGGTGGCTCACTTAATAGACCTGAGGAAGACTTGAGTTCAAATTCTACTTCAGCTACTTACCAGCTTTGTAATTCTGGATCAGATACTTAAACTCTCTTTGCTTCAGATTCATCAACTGTAAAATAAGGATAGTAATAGCTCCTACCTTAAAAGATTATTGTGAGGATCAAATGAGGTAATATTGTGAAGCTCTTAGCAAAGTATCTGGAACATGACAGGCACTTGTTTCCTTCCTTCATTTATAAGTGATACTTCAATGATAATTATTAATTATTTATAATTAAGTTAATATTATATTATATATTTCACTATATTAATAAAATATAATGATTAATATGGTTGATTATTTTAAATTATTTAAGAAATAAAGTTTACTGGACTCTAAGGTCTCTGCTAGATTTTAAATTCCATGATAAAAGGCACTGTCTTAGTTCAAGTGTGTTATATTTTCCTGTCCCTTCCCTCAAGTCATAAGTTCTTTAATAAGAATTTTTTTAATGTTTCTTCTTCATCTCAAACCAAAATAAGGTATACCAAGATAAGATCAAAATGTATACATGATTTAGATATAAAAGGATGATACCATAGTTAACCTGTCAGATCAATGGATGAGGGAAAAAATTATGATTAAACAAGAGATAGCATTACAGGTTATAAAAAGGATAATTTTGATTACATTGAATTTGAAAGGTCTTACACAGACTAAATTAATGCAGCTAAGATTATCAGGGAAGCAAAAAACTGAGGGAGAAAATTTTTACAGACATTTTCTCTGATAAATACCTCATTTCTCAAACATATAGAAAACTAAATCAAATTTATAAGAATAAAGTTTTTCTCCAATTGATATATGATCAAAGGATATAAAAAGCAGTTTCCAAAAGAAGAAATCAAAAATATCTATAATCATTCAAAATATTATCAGTCATTATTCATTAGAGAATTGCACATTAAAACAACTCTGATGTACCATCTCATACCAATCAGTTGGTAATATTGCAGAAAAGGAATATAATAAATGTTGAAAGGGATATATAAAAATTTTGACATTAATGCAGTTAGTGGAGTTGTGAACTTAACCAATCATTCTAAAAAGTAATTTGGAACTATGCCCAAAGAGCAGTAAAACTATAAAACTTTGACTCAGCAATACCATTATTGTATCTCAAAAAGATTTTTTTAAAGTAAAAAGAAAAGGACTTATATATACAAAAAAATATTTATAGCAACTCTTTTTGTGGTGGCAAAAAAATTGGAAATTGAGAGGATATTCATTAGTTGCACAATGATTGAACAAGTTGCACTATATGATTGTGATGGAATACCATTGTGTCATAAGAAATGATGCACAGCACAGTTTCAGAAAAACCTGTAAAGACTTCATGAACTGATGTAAAGTGAAATGAGCAGACCCCAATAACAGCAATACTGTACAATGATAAACTGTGAATGACTCAGCTATTTTCAGCAAAATAGTGGTTTAAGATAATTTCAAAGGATTTGTGATGATAAATGCTGTCAATCTCCAGAAAAATAAATGGTGAAGTTATGCAGATTGAAGAATTCTGTTTACCTTATTTCTCTTGTTTTTTGGGGGTGTTTTCTTTCATAACTTGACTAATATGGAAATGTGTTTTGCATGATTGCACTTATATAATCTATAGAGGAGGGGGAGAATTTGTAAGTCAATTTTTAAAATGTTGAAATAATAATGAACAGGAGTAGAATTTAATAGAAAAAACAAAGATAGTAATCATTGATCTCAGATAAAGTTAAAGCAAAAATAAATTTAATCAAAAGAGAAAAATAAACTATACTATTTATCAGCCATATTAATCAATATTGTTTTGAACTACTTTAAAATAACTAGATACTATAAAATTGGAATCTTGTTGTGGGATAAAAATTAATGAGTTGGTAGATTTAGAAAAATTAGGAAAAAATTGAGGGAGAAAATTTTTGAAAAATGATGTTATCCAATTTCAGAGAAACAAAAAACAAACAAGAGTAATACAGTCTTATGTAGGTACATATAAATGTGTATGTGTATATATGTATATGATTATAGATATCTATGTATATACATATATATATATATATAATATATATACTTTTGTATGTGTGTGTGTGTGGTGTGTGTATAAACATATCCACACTGAATTGTAGCCTTCTTAGAAGATGTAGGGAGTGGGAGGGAAGGGGAAAGAAAGAATAAAGTAAAAAGCATACAGCAGAGAACAAAAGCAAACCTAGAAAGAAGCAAAGAAAAGATGGACAACTCTGAACACAATGTGTACTATTTATTATAAAGACTTTTTTGAAGTGGAAATGTATTGTTTCATACTATGAATCCTTTCTCATGTTCTAATGTATACATGACAGTACTTTATTTCTTTTTCTATTTTCCATTTAAGCTTTAGATAAATTAATTAAAACACAAATGTTAAAATATTTATATGTAACTGAAGATAATACTTATTAGAAAAGATATAATGAAAAATTTAAATATTTGTTGTTGAATAGGGTCTGGATTATTTCTTATTTTCTCTAATCCACAGGTAGAGAACAACAAAACTGATTTGAGGGATAAAAATTGCTTTTGAGTGGAAGAGAGGTTCAAAGAGAATGTGTTGAATTCACTGAATTTAACTAAATATTATCTGATGATAGTAAATTTGAAAGTAATCAGTAGACACACTTCTCAGATTGGCTAAAATGACAGGAAAAGATAATAATAAATGATGGAAGGTATGAGAGAAAACTGGGACATTATTACATTGTTGGTGGAACTGTGAATGGATCAAGTCATTCTGGAGAGCAATTTGGAACTATGTTCAAAAAGTTATCAAACTGTGTACACCCTTTGATCCAGCAGTGTTTCTACTGGGCTTATATCCCAAAGAGATCTTAAAGGAGGGAAAGGGACCCACATGTGCAAAAATGTTTGTGGCAGCCCTTCTTTTAGTGGCAAGAAACTGGAAACCAAGTGGATGCCCATCAGTTAGAGAATGGCTGAATAAGTTATGGTGTATGAATGTTATGGAATATTATTATTCTATAAAAAATGATCAGGAGGATGATTTTAGAGAGGCCTCAAGAGACTTACATGAACTGATGCTAAGTGAAATGAGCAGAACCAGGAGATCATTGCACATGGCAACAGCAATATTTACAATGATCAATTCTGATGAAATTGACTCTTTCCAACAATGAGATGACTGATGCCAGTTCCAATGATCTTATGATGAAGAGAGCCATCTACAACCAGAGAGAAGACTATGGGAAATGAATGTGAATCACAAATAACATTCTCACTCTTTCTGTTGTTCACTTGTATTTTGTTTTCTTACTCATTTGCTTTCTTTTTTGATCTGATTTTTCTTGCACAACAAGAGAATTGTATAAATGTTTATATATATATATATATGATTTAACATATTTAACATATATTGGATTGCTTGTTATCTAGGGGAGGGGATGGGGGGAAAGAGGAGAAAATCTGAAACACAAGGCTATGCAAGGGTCAATGTTGTCAAATTATCCATGCATATGTTTTGAAAATAAAAGGCTTTATTAAAAAAAAAGAAAGAAAGAAAGTAATCAGTGGTCTGGCTGAATTTAACAACTTTCTTTCAGAACTAGTTTGTACATAGACACAGTCTTAGTCTGATGGTATCTAGGCAGCAAGATAATTGCTATAAGTGATGAAGCAGGAAATTATTTTATTTCATGTTTGTAATTAGAATTAATGAGCTCAGCTTGCCTTGATTTTCTAGGTTACATAAGGTCCAGGGGTTGTTTGTGACTAAAGTGTCATCAATTAGAATTCAGTAGTGATTTGTTTACCACTTCTCTTTCCCATGCAATCCCATAGAATTAGATTCACACACCTTTCTCATTATGGGAGAATCAATCTCGATAAATACTTATGAAATCCCAAGTGTACTAGGCACTAGGCAGCCTTCTCTTGACAAGCTACAAAGGAGGAAATTGAAAGGTTCTAGGGAAACTAGGAAATGTTAGTCAATCAGTCATTAACATGGATCAATCAGTAACTTGGTGAAAAATAGTGTTTACTGGCAACTCTGCAGTCAAAATAAAATCTCACTCACTGTTCCACTAAGATAAAACACAGAATATTAGGAATCTTTATGAATAAGAAGCCCTTTATAAACAATCAACCATCAATATGAATTTATTAAACATTTTCTCTTACCCACCTTTCCCAGAATCTAGGACTAAAACCATGAAAGCAGTGGAGCCAGCTCATATCAACTTAAGAGAGCCAACTGTTAAATTTTTAGTGAGAACATTTATATCTTAGAAATTGGCAAACACCAAAATCAGGACTTGATTGATGGTTTTGTTTGTGTTCTAAACTTAAGAAAATGATGGCTAAAGTGTTAATAATAATGCAAAATAAACTTAAAATGTGTTGTAAATTTTAAAAAAAGAGCAGGTAGTTAAATATTAACCAGCACACCTCTGACTAGAACCCAAATCTAGAACGTTATGGGTAAAAGGTGGTAGGGGATGATAGGTAGAAAGCTGAAATTGAAGTTAGGAAAATGAGGATTTAAATGCTACTTTAGACAGTGACTTGTAGCTGTTTTACCCTGGACAAATCAATCTTTTTGAGAGTCAGTTTCTTCATTTGTAAATGAAAGGATTGGACTAGTTAGCTCTAAATATATGATTTTATTATTTCATGCCTCATCCATCACATATACTTCCTTTCCTTCTTAGGTTTGCAGATCTAACTAAAGTTGCCTCTATAGGTGGGATAAATACCCACAATATGGCAGTAATCATCACTGTGGCCCAAAGATCAAAAATGACATTTGAACTTTTGTTTTTACATTGGGTACATTTTTTAAAGCTGCAAGAACTGATCCAAAAGAGGCAGAGAGTCATATTCATCTTTACTTTAGATCTCATTATTTTTTCCAGGCTGTCAGATTAGAAAACTCAGGCTGAAATAAATCATTGATTTCTTCCTTCATCCCCTCCAATCATTCACAACTTTTCCCATCTAAAACATGACTTTCATCATCTAAATCTCTTTCCCCTAAATCTTTATTGTCCTTTATTGTCTATAGAATAGTTTCAAAAACATAGAATATGAATTGGAAGGAATATTAGAGGTCATTTAGTCTAAATCAATTCAAACTCCTCAGACTAGTATCTATCCAAGGCAATCCTCTCGCTGGTTCCCAAAGAAAACGTGTTCCTCCTCATTTTGTGTCTTATTCATACTATTTTCCTTATCTAGAATGCCCCTTCACTCTAACCATTCAGATCCTACCCATCCTTTAGTCCCAGCTACACCACACTCTTCACAAATCCCAAATCCAAACATTCTTATCCACATCGATTTCCATCTTTTCTGCACTCGCGTATCACTCATGCCTGCATCATATATCTGACAACAATTAATCAAACACAAATAGTGTACCTCCATGCTTGTCCCCAATGTCACCACTGAAGTAGGAGAGTCCCCAAAGACAAAGATGATCTTAAATCTTTGCTGTCTCTTACACTGAAACTACCAGAGTGTCAATTCAAATAGGCTCAAAGAGCTTGTTAAAGGAAGGACTACATGGTGGATGAAGAGCAGTGTTATCTTGGGAGAGAGCCCTGAAGACAGTCATTTACCGGAGTCATCCAGGTCTGCTAGTCAAAGGTGACTGGGGTGCATGGGTCTAGTATAAATGAAGGAGTAATTGCTTTTTTAGCCCTTCTCTTCAATGATTAAGCCTGGCTAAAAAATAATCACTTGAATGGGGGAATGTCCAGGGATGTGACTTAGGACTCAAGGAGAGCAACATTTAAAGGTGAATAGATAGATGATCCGTACAAAGCTAACCTGCTCATGATCCTCCAGTCATGTCTCTTTGAAAAATAAAACAAAACTAAATTTTTACTGGAAAATGAATGGATGCCCATCAATTGGAGAACGGTTAGGTAAACTGTGGTATATGAATGTTATGGAATATTATTGTTCTGTAAGAAATAACCAGCAGGATGAATACAGAGAGGCTTGGAGAGACTTACATGAACTGATACCAAGTAAAATGAACAAAACCATTAAATACTTCAACAACGATACTGTATGAGGATGTATTCTGATGGAAGTGGATTTCTTCGACAAAGAGAAGATCTAATTCAGATTCAATTGATCAATGGTGGACAGAAGCAGCTACCCCGAAAGAAAGAACACTGGGAAATAAATGTAAACTGTTTGCATTTTTGTTTTTCTTCCCAGCTTATTTTTTACCTTCTGAATCCAATTCTTCTTGTGCAACAAGAGAACTGTTCGGTTCTGCGCACATATATTGTATCTAGGATATACTGTGACATATTTAACATGTATAGAACTGCTTGCCATCTTGGGGAGGGGTGGAGGGAGGGAAGGGAAAAGTCTGAACAGAAGTGAGTGCAAGGGATAATCAGGCATAGATTCTGTCAATAAAAAGTTATAATTATTTTTAAAAAGAAAGAAAAAGAAAAAAAACTAAATTTTAATAGCAAGGCTATCTATACCTTGCACATGAACTGGATCCACAGGACAACTGGTAAATGCAAAAGAGCCAAGTTCAAATCAAATCAACAAGCACCTATTATGTGCCAATCATTATACTACTTGAGGGCTGAGTATACAAACAAAGTGAGAATCTGAGCAACTCAGAGGCAAAGAAAGGGAAAGCAGAAACACAGTAGTATACAAAAAGGACCTAATCCCAGCCCTGGCACTTGTGCAACTTTAGGCACGTGCTCTCCACTAAGGTTCCTCAATTGTAAAACGAGGGCATTGGAGTAAGTGATTTTGGGACCCAAGGAGTTGGGGGACTCCATTGTCCTCTATTATCAGCAATGGGGAAGTTTGCATTTCAGTGGTTGTTGTTGTTGTTTATCCTTCATTTTCAAAGAGGATCAATGATATCATGGAGTAATGTCTTGACTTACACATGAACTAAATTTAAGTGAGGAAGAATTGCATATAATCATCAGTCTCATTTTCTCTTCTGATTCACCAAAGTCCAGTGGCAAGACAAAAGTCAGGATAACTGGTGATGGCTCTATATGTAATGGATGATCTTGACATGGGGAAAATCTCCACATACTTGGAGTAGATATCACCCTAACTCACCAATTTCAGTTACCCTCAAGTTATTAGGCTGCTATGCATGCTAGAATTTCCTGGAGACAGTCCCTGAACTCCTTTGCCTTTGAACTTTGGCTGTTGAGGATCTTTGTTTTTACAGGGGTGCTCAGTTTGGGAAGGACTGCAGGCTAAGACCAATTTATACTGAATGGGTAGATGTATTTATTTTTATTCCTCTATAAAGAGATGGATGCAGTTATGTCATCATCAATAACCTCATTTGAAACATAGCAGGGACAGCATGAGGGATGGAGTTTTTCATAGGTAGGTATGGTATTGCCAAACCAAGAACCAGATTAGATAATTCCACACTAAACCCATAGACTATAAAAAGAACTTAGGTTATCACCTACAAGATCACAACTAAGAATCACAATAATTGTTATAGCACCTGAGAGGAGCCCCAGGAATGCTAACTGATCCCCCAAAGAACCCTCCAATAGTTCCTATTGCTATTTAAATGAGCATCTAAGAAACTATCCATACTACAGTTTTTATTACTAAAGCAGATTAGATACTGTTCCAGCAAAATTCTCTGGGAAAATGCAAAAGATAGCCAAAGAAATGTGTTCTCCTTATGAGAACTGAAATAACATTTTAAGAGAGAAGAATCTCCAATTCCATTTCATTGCCAAGAGTGCAAAGGGTCATGCTTTCTTTGCTTACTCTCATCTTGAGAATGGCAGAGTCCCTAAAGCATATTCTTCTCACATACAAGCTTCAAACCTGCCATATGCTCTGGCTGTAGCCACCTCTGGGAGCTGTTCTTTCCTATAGCCCCTAGTAAAAAGCCATGTACCATAAGAAGATTCAGTCAGTGTCTATAGATGAGCAGGGAGGAAATGATGACTATATATCAATAATAACTATTATTTACATAGTGTTTTATGCTACTTAATTTAGACTTGTAATAACACTGAGAAACAGATGCTGTTATATTCTCAATTTACAGATAAGGAAATTGGGAATATGAGAAGTCAAACCACATACCCCGGGAGTCAGTCACTCAGTCAACACATACTTACTAAACATATTATTACCCAGAAAGAGCATTATGGGAACTGAGTGTAGATCACAACATAGTATTTTCACTCTTTTTGTTGTTGTTTGCCTCTATTTTGTTTTTTTTCTCATTTTTCCCTTTTTGATCTGATTTTTCTTGTGCAGCATGATATTTGTAGAAATATGTATAGAGGAATTGCACATATTTAACATATATTGGATTACTTGCCATCAAAGGGAGGGGGTGGGAGGAAGGGAGGAAAAAAATTTAGAACACAAGATTTTGTAAAGGCAAATGTTGAAAATTAACCATGTATATATTTTGAAAATAAAAAGCTTTAATTAAAAAAAGCATATTATGGGACAGCTAGGTGGTGCAGTGGATAGAGTACCATCCCTGAAGTCAGGAGGACCTGAGTTGAAATCTGGTCTCAGACACTTAATGCTTCCTAGCTGTGTGACTCTGGGCAAGTCACTTAACCCCAATTGCCTCAGCAAAAAAAAAAAATCTATTTTTGTTATATAGAAAATATATTGTTACTAGGTGCCAAGGATTATTATTATGTGCCAGGCACTGTGCTAAATGCTAGGTATACAAAGAGAAACAAAGGCAGTATCTGACCTCAAGGACCTCACATTTTAATGGAGAAAACAACATACAAGTACATCAAAGATATATTCAGAATAGATACAAGCTAATATCAGAGAAGGAAGGCATGGACTAGGAAAGGTCTCCTCTAGGAGAGAGACCTTAGGTGGCTCTAGACTGAAACTTGAAGGAAAGATATGGAAAAGATAGAAGTGAAAAGGAAGACCATTTGAGCCATGGGGACCAGCTCATAAAAATGCACAGAGAGAGGAAATAGATTACTATATATGAATAATTCATCTGAAGGGTAGTATAAAATAAAATAACTGGGAATTAGGAAGGTGTTATGGGCCAGAACTGTGTACTTGAAACATGGATTCTTACAAGGTGTTAAGTTGGTGGAATTGATAAGGCAATGGTTATCTAGTTTAGCATGGTGATTAATAGTTCAGTATGATTGATTTACTCTTACATCAAATAATGGTTTCCTAGTGATATAATGATTGGTTTATACTCAGTTTACTGCATATAAGCTGGGCCAAACAGCCAGAGAAATTCATTTCATCTCCCACCTCTGTGGTGGCTGGAGGCTGATGCACAAGCTCTCAGACTGAGAAAGACTTCAAGACAGAGACCGTTGTGGTGGCTCTCCCGCTTCCCCCACTGAGACCAAGGCTTGTCTGAAGGGCCTTCAGAAAGCTAGCCTGGGCCCCAGGCAAGGAAACCAGACTGTGAAGGAGACAATCAAGAATTTGGACTTTATCCCTGGCTATTCTCATGGTGATTATTCTGCTGAAATGAAGGCTGGTCCAAAAGACCTCCAGAAAACCATCCAGGACATTACAGGAAGAAGCAAGATGATGAACTTTTAAATGGCAAACAGAATGTGATCCTGGAGGTAATATGGAACCACTAGACTTTACTGAGTTTGTGTGTTGGTGGGATTTGTGGAGTGGAAACAATGGATAAACATATATTTTAGGAAAATCTCCTTGGCAGTTGGGTGGATGATGGATTGGAGGGAGAAAAGGAATTAAAGTAAGAAGAACAGCTAGTAAAGCATTGCAATAATACAGGTGAGAAGAAAAGCATGTATTAGGGTGGTATTTGTAAGAGTGGAGAGAAATATATATATACAAGAGATGTTATAAAAGTAGAAACAAAAAGATTTGGCAAGAGATCGGATACATAGGATGAGTAAAAGAGAGAAATTTGGAATGACACTGGATTTGTGTGCCTGGGAAAATGGCATTGTCCTTCCAAGGAATAGAAAAGTTCAGAAAAAGGAAGTGTTTGGGGAGGGGGCAAGGAGATTAGTTCTAGTAATATTGAATTTGAGGTACCTAAGGGACATCTAGTGCAAAATGCAGTTGATTATGCGGGACTGGAGTTCAGAAGAGAGGCTAGGACTGGATTTATAGATCTGGGAATCATTTGCTTAGGGATGATAATTGAACTGGTGGAAGCTGATAAAAATCACCAAGTAGGACAACATAAAGGGGAAAGGAGGAAAAAATGCAGTCTTGTTCGAACGAGAAGTCTTAAACCAGATGTTTCTTACTCCATACTGCTTCATTGCTTCTCTTATCAAACATAACCTCATCTTACTTGTCAAAAGGTACTGATAGGAACTGAGCAGATTTTTATCCTGGGGTAAAGAAAAAGTAATGTTTGGACTTGGAACTGAGGATTCTAGGAAAGCAAACTCAGATTCCATTCTTTTTCTTTCCAAAGTTATCAATTCCAAGTTAAAATGTCACTTATGCTACCTCTCCTAGGTTAAAGTTTGTTCAGTTGCTCTAATTATTTCTGCACTCTTTAATCCCTCTAACAATACTTACTAGGGGGCTAGACAAATGGGGTGATATTAGTTCCTCTAGTAATCACTAATTGCTAAGATGAATACACATTTATTTATTATTATTCTCTATAACAATCTATCATTTGATTCTATATGTAACTCATCTATCTGTAACTCTGAAACTGAATCTAGTCCTGAGTCATAATTACAGAGATTCATATGCTTCCCTAGAATTTTATTGGTTGTTAAGGTCATAAACTGGATAACAGTCTTCTGAAATGGTTTGTGGCAATGTTTTGGGAAATACAACCCAGGAACTTGGTATTTTGTATATAAGTTTAAAAGGTTTTGTTTCTAAAATAAAGTTTAATTTTTAATTAAAATAAGTTAAATTTTAGGTTTTCAGTTTGACAAATATAATTACTCCTTTATGACTATTCAATTGGTGTTCATCTTATAAAATAAATGAATAAAATTCCCATATGCCCCTTAATTATATGTATTGCTGACACCCATGATCAGATTGGTGCCCAGCTTCTTAAATTGTAGTTTAAGATCTCATATGAGGTCTCATAATTGAATGGGGGGGTCATGAATTATGATTATTATCAATAAATGTTTGATTTGTTTACCTATTTTATATACCAGGGTTGCATAAGAATTTCTCAGGTGAAAAGGGTCACAAGTGGAACAAAGTTTAAGAAGCCCTGGGGTAATGGATAAGGTTAATACCTAATCCACTAAGATTTTGGAATTTGGAATTCTGGATTTGGAATCAGGAAGAGCTGAGTTCAGATATTGCCTCTAAAGAAAGGGGTAGAAGGTTGTGTTGCTTTAAGCAATATGGACTGTGTAAAGGTAAGCACTTAGCATAGGATATGTTGTTTGTCTATTCTCTTCCTCAAAGACTAACAGAACTCTTGCTAGCAAAGCAGCAATGCAGCTAAGGCAAGGTGAGAAAGACTATGTTCAGTGTTTAGTGGTCCAAGTATGGAAAAAAGACTCCATGCTTTATAGACAAATTTCTCCTTTCATGGCTCTAAGCTGAGGAGAAGGGAGCTACCCTTAATTGCAACCATCTTCTGGAGATTGATGCTTCACTACTTCCTATGAGCAGGAAGATTTAACACAGCAAATCCCTGGTTCCTGCAGCAGCTGGCTGTACCTTTCTCTAACCCTGTCATTTCTTCCTATTCCTTTCACACTGTTTATTCTAGTGCAAAATATATGAGTGACTGTTTGTGTGTATGTGAGAGAGAGAGCTTATATGAATAATAGAATTTGGGAGCCAATGCAATGTGAAGAAAATGGGAGAAGCATGTAGCCCCTATGAAAGACCAGAGAAGGCAGAGGTGGTCAAGGATGATTCCTCTAACCCCAGGAGATCATCAGCCCAGCGGCACCTCGCTGCTATAAAATTCCATAGCCAGCCCATGGTGATAAGCAGGAGAAATAAAATAAGAGAGAGATTTATCAACTGAAGTCATAAATTTCTCCTCTACTATTATTGTTGTGAGTGAAAACCCTGGCAAGAGAAAAAGAGATGGGGTGGGAGGAGATGAAAAGAAGGAGAAAAGGAGAAGAGGAAAAAGAGAGACAGACAGACAGAAAGAGAGGGGGAGAGAGACAGAGACAGCAACCAAGAGACAAAGACAGAAATACACAGAGACATATAGAGAGATAGAGACAGAATCATTCAGAGACAGAGAAAGACAGAGACAAAGAGACAGAAGGATAAGGAGAAGAGGTGAGAAGAGGGATAGGAAGAAAGAAGAAGAGAGAAAGAGGGTGAGAGAAGGAAAGGGAAAGGAATAGAGAGAAGAAAGGAGAGAGAGAAAAAGAAGAAAGTAGGGGGGAGAGAAGAATGGAGAGAGAACAAGAGGAGAAAGGAGAGATAGAGACAGCGAGATAGAGAAGCAGAAATAGAGACAGAGAGAAAGAGAAAGACAGAGACAGACTCAGAGAGAAAAAGAGACACACAGAGAGAAATATTCTTTTTCTGGGAACTTTCAAGGAGGGCCTTTCTATTATCCATTCACCTCCATACACCACTGTCCCACCTTCATTGCTACATAGTGGAAATCTCTATAGCACAGAGGGAAGGGGGGAATCCCTGTCACGCATGAGAAACTGTTCTCATAATGTGATATACAATTCATACATGTACTTGAATCAAGTATGTCTTGGATTTTAGCCTATGAAGTAGGAAAAGTATTTACCACCACAGAAGACAGTAAAGTCTGGAAACTGGCTTGGTTAGGGTAAGGAATAGACTTGTGATTTCATTAGTATAGGAAACTCACAGGCAAGAAAACTCCAATTAATTCAGGTGCTCACTCTCTCTTCAGCTGATAAAGGTTTAAAGCATTGTCTGGAACACTAAGTGACTCACTTAGCGTCATATAGCTAGTTAGTGAAGAGGCAGAATTTGAAGCCAGATCTGTCTTCCTGACTCCAAATCTAAAGCCTTATGCAACTATATTCATGTGGTCACAGGTGGAAACAATATGTCATATCAGGGGATCTTATTAATTTTATAAAGTAAATAATAATTGAATACTCAATCATAAAGCACATTATTTTCATCAAACTAAAACTTTATGATTTTAATTTTAATTAACAAACTTTATTTTATAAGCAAAAACTTTTAAAGATACAAAATACCATAAAAAACACTCAGGTGGTATATCTTATGAATTTCTACATGTTTGTTTTCTTGATATCACCTTTCAGACAAGTTTACATGAAAATCTATAAGCTTGCCAATTTTTTTTTGTCTAGACCTATGATTGCATAGGCATATGGTAGTCCTAATGAGCAAAATCTCTCTTCAATATCAATAAAAAACAGTAAATGACTGAGCTACAGGGAGTGCTAAGAGGTTAAATCATTTGTTGGTCACACAGCAAGCAAGATTAAGAGGTTGAGCTTGAAACTGATTCTAAGGATGCTGCTTTGGAATCAAAAAGACTTTTAATTAAGACCAGCTCTTTTAAATCAGTGAGGCAGTGCTGATAAAGCGCTCTGCAAAACCCCAAACCCTTTAAAAATATAAGTTTTTGTTGCTACTGTTATTGTTTATAAGTTACAATTGTTGTTTATACTTCAGGGGTCCTCAAACTTTTTTAAATAGGGGGCCAGGTCACTGTCCCTCAGACTGTTGGAAGGCCGGACTATAGTAAAAACAAAAACTTTGTTTTGTGGGCCTTTAAATAAAAAAACTTCACAGCCCTGGGTGAGGGGGATAAACATCCTCAGCTGCCGCATCTGGCCCGTGGACGGTAGTTTGAGGACCCCTGCATGGCAGTTTCATCATTTTACTGGTCCACATCCATTGATTGGTGCTGGAGGATATGAGGAAGCTGAGATCTAAAGTGAGACCTAGAAATGAGTCCTGTGGAGGTCCAACCTATTTAATCTATAACTGACTTTGACTTTTGCTGACTATCTCATACAAACACCTACACTTCCTCAAAAACCCAGGACCATTTATGTCTTTGATTCTGGTTCTCTCAGAATTTTGATACTCAAATATCTGTCATCATACTCAGAATTTCTATTTCCAACTTTCTATCATTACTTTCTCTTCTCTTCTTACCTCAAGCTCCTTATATTACCACTTACTTAATTTTTCTTATCAGGGCTTATCCCTCCTGCTTTACTGAAAAAAGACTTTTTATTTAAAAAAATTTTTTTATTGAAAGTTGCCTCATCAGCCTGATTCTATATTTCAAAACCCTCAAATCCTCCAATCTCTCCAATTTTTTCCAGAAGTCTCTGATAAGTACTTGGGAAAGCCAAATCCCCACCTGTTGAACACCTTCACCTTTTCATCATTCACTGTCTTTCTTATCTTCAAAATCTATACATTTATAATCAAACTCCTGGAATGGGGCCCCATTCTCCCCATTTTCCAGCTCCTTTTTATATATTGTTTTCCATCACTAGAATTTAAGGTGCTTATATGCTCTTTTCCATTATTAGAATGTAATCTTTTTGAGAGACAGGGAATTTTCTTTTTTTGCATGGATTTATATTCCTAGCACTTAGAATGATGCCTAGCACATAGAAAATGCTTAATAAGTATTTGTTGATTTGTTTTGTTGACCATCTCCTAATTCTCTCTCCTCCCTTGATTTATGTGACTTTGATTTTTGGGTCACCTACTCCTTGTGTGACAAATCTTCAGTCTTCTTTGCAGAATAGTCATTTAATTTATTCATTAAGAATTGGTAGTCTCAAAGACCTTGTCCTAAAGCCCTCTTCTCTATATATACTTAGTCTGTCAATAAACATTTATTTTTTAATATATTATTACTTTTATTATAGCTTTTTATTTACAAGACATATGCATGGGTAATTTTTTCAGCATTGACTCTTGCAAAACCTTCTGTTCCAACTTTTCCCCTTCTTCCCCTCACTCCCTCCCCTAGATGGCAGGTAGATTAATACATGTTAAATATGTTAAAGTATATATGAAATGCAATATATGTATACATGTTTATACAGTTATCTTGTTGCACAAGAAAAATCGGATTTAGAAATTAGGTAAAAATAACCTGAGAAGGAAAACAAAAATGCAAGCTGACAGAATAGAATACAGAAGGAGTGGAAATGTTATACTGTGGTCCACACTCATTTCCCATTTTTCTTTCACTGGGTGTAGGTGGTTCCCTTCATTATTGAACAACTGGAACTGATTTGCTTCATCTCATTGTTGAAGAGAGCCACATCCATCAGATCAATAAACATTTATTAAGTGTCTGCTATGATTATTGCATTCAACCATCTCATTTAAAAAAAAAAAGAAAATTGAGACTCAGAAGTATTAAGTAACAAGATAATACAATTAAATGTCTGGGACAGGTTTTGAACTCAGGTATTCCTTATTCCACCTCTAGTGTTCTATCTACTATATCTATTTGCCTTTATCCACTACCACCTACCAGCCACTAAAATTTTCTTTTGTGTATGCTTATACATAAAATGTGGTTGCAATAGTATATGAATATATTCAATATGTGAATACATATTGAAAAAAATGATGCTAGAACAAGCACTAAAGCGCTAAAGATACAATAAAAAGAAAGTCTCATGGAGCTTACAATCTGATGGGAGAAGACATCACCCATAAAAGAGCTAAAAAACTGTGCAGTTAGAGAAATGGAGACTTTGGGAGGAATTCTTTGTTCTACCTTTAGCAATTAGAACAATTTGGAAGATATGTGGGATCACTCCAAATGACCTATAATCTTATAGAGGAGGGTTCTCCTACAGTGATACCCATTGCAATCCAGTCATGTCTTCTTATTTTATGCTAGACTCTTATCAGTGTCTTACTATAAGTTTTCATTAGAGGGATCCATTATAGAAGAATTGAAGCAGCAAAGAATCAGTAAAGAAATTGGGTCATTTATCTTTTATTCCTCACTCCTACTATGTAACTAATCAACCTTTGGTTTTTGGTTAAAAAAAATACTTTTTTTTTAACTTCTTCTTCTTCTTCTTCTTCTTCTTTTTTTTTTTTTTTTTTTTTTTTTTTTTGCTACTGTTTGCCTACAATTTAGCAATGGTAATGATCAAAATTTCAACTCACCCAAAGCTGTAGCATATGACCAACATTTTTATCTTAATTGTTGATCAGTTAATCAATAAGGATTTATTATGAATTTACTATATTTCATGCACTGTGCTTAGAACTGGGAATAAAAGAAAGGCAAAAATAATTATCTTTATTCTCAAGTAGCTTACATTCCAAATGGAGGAAATGACATGTAAATAATTAGGTAAATATATACAAAAGACATTTGATAATGTGAAACTGCATATAGAGAAGGAGATTAGGACTGGAGATACAAATTTGATAATAATTTGCATAAAGTTGATAATTGAACCCATGAGAGTAGATGAGATTAGTTAGTGAGAGTATATCATGTTCCCAGGAAACCTCTTCTCCAGGAAACTGATCATCAGCCAAGATTGCTTCAGCTTTGATACTCACACTTCTTCAGTACCCTAATTACCTTCAGCCCCTCTAATCAGAGAAGTAATTTGTCTATATGATACCAAGGATCTTTCCTTCTGCTGCACTGCCAGCTTTTGGGGGTTGTTCTGTTGTCTCCTAGATAATAGACTGTCCTAAAGCAGGGTAGCTTAATTTAAAATCCAAAGATAGCTTTCAGGGGATTGAGGAATTTTGATTGGAAAAATATGTTTCTTAATTTTTACTAACATAATTGAAATCTAGCATTTCTTCAATGATGAATGACAGCAACAAATTTTATTGTGAAAATTGGTCTAGGACTTCACCAGACTTCCAAAGGGATTCATGACCCAAAAAAGAGGATCAAGAATGCCTGTCCTAGAATATGGATTCTAGATATGTATGTATGGTAAGGCAGCTATAAACAAATAGAGGTACTTCAAGGGAAAGTCAGTACATGGTTGGATGGAGAAGTGTAGGTGAATACCACTACCATGACTATCATCTTCCACCAGACTTCATAATCAAGAGTATTATGAGAAGCATTGCCTTTCAAATTACCTGACCTATCCATCATCCAGGGTAGTAACCCCAGTGGACAAATAGTTCCAGCTTCTTCTGAAGGTCCTGAAGTCTCTCTGTCCTCAACACTAATAGCAAGTTAAGGGACAGGTCAGTTCTCCTAGAGCCTCCACAGCTGTGGATCATCGCATCTGAAGGAGTTGCAGGGCAGCCTTTGCTGATACAGGTGTTGCGGACTGGGAATGAGATAAATTGGAGACAGAGGGAAGAGGAAAGAGGTCAGATGATGCAATGGCCTCTCAGTCAGAGAACAGCAACTGCCTCTCAGTCTCCTTGTATCATCTTCTCACGAGAGGAGATCCATTCTGCAGATCTGGATTGGATCTCCAGCAGTCACTGTCAGGTGGCTCCCGTGTATTCCAACAGCTTCCTTGTGTTCCAACAGCAAGTAAATACCTGGAAAAGAAAGTTTTTGCCACCAAAGTCCTTGGTATTATTAAATAGTTCAATATCAGAAGCTGATATGTGTTTATCAATAGTAGTAATTCTAAAGGAGATGTGCTTTTCCATCAGCTTTATCTCCCCTCTACACAAGTACCACTACATCATTTGCTAGCTGGACTAATAGGCTGACTTACGGCAGCACACTCCAGTCCCCTGGAATTTTGCCATTTTTCCTTACGATGTCTAACCATCATTGCTAGATCTGCCTTTTGAAGCCAAGAAGAACAAGTCTAATCTTTTCCTACTTGATAGACTTCCAAAAACTTGAAGAAGTTAAATGTCTCTCCTTTATTCATTTCCTCATACCATATGTCCTCTACCCATCTTGGTTGACCTCTTCAGGATGTGCTCTGGCTTTGCTATGTCCTAAAAAGTGGTGCTCAGAACCGAACATGATATTCGAGTTGTAGTTTAACTTGGTTAGAGACAATAGGACTCTCACTTCCCTTATTCTGAACATCAAGCCTCTGTTAATGCAACCTAGAACAACAGATTGATTGATTCCTGTTGAGTTTGTACACCACCAAAAATCAATATTTCTAAGATCAGAGACAAGAACTCAGCATTCACATATATCAGTTCATTCACTACCTTGGTTACAGTTTGTTTATATCTGCTTATTTAACTTCATTGATAGCAGTTATATGATGCTTTACCATCTCTTCACTTTTCTTTGAGTTCCATTTCCCACTAAAAATTTTGCTCTTTTTTTTTGCAATCCAAACATCATTTTCTTTGTAACTTAAAGCAAAAAAAAAAGCAACTCAGTCATTTTCTAATTCCATTTTTAAAATTCTCATCTTGTCCCTAACATTGCTTTAAAAAAAAACTTTCATTCTTACAGAACTAAACCTTTTGGAATCATACCCAGTTACCTGCCTTTATTGACATCTTTAATATAAATCTTTTAATAATTTGAACCATGGGGCAGCTAGGTGACACAGAGAATAGAGCACCAGCCATGAGGACCCGAGTTTAAATCTGACTTCAGACACTTAATACTTCCTAGCTGTGTGACCTTGGGCAAGTCACTTAGCTCCAATTACTTCAGGCAAAAAAAAAAGAAGGTGGAAGAATTTGAACCATTCAGTGGATTCTCTTTGTAGTCTTAACTGTTTCTTTAGGTAGCTATTCCTTCTTCTCATAATAATTTCTGCTTGTGTCTTCAGAATTATTTTTTCTTGAGAGCTTCCTATCACTCTTGAGCCAGCTTTCTCTGGAAAAATCAGATAAATGGATCTTTCAGAGACTTCTCTGAAATTTCTGAATTGAACTTCCAGAGTAGACTCGACTTTCCTTTCCTTCAGTGACATTTCACATGACATTTATGACAAAGTAGTTGATTGCTTGTAGAAGTCCCATTATTTTTGCTTCAGAAATTGTTTTTTCCTTGTTCACAGTTTGACTCGGAAGAAATGTTCCCATTTTTGCTTCCTCCACCTTTTGAAGGATGAAATTAACATTAAGGCAAATTTTTAAAAAATATATTGAATGCTCTGTTTTTGCCAGAGTGGACTCTTGAAGAAATCAGAATAGTTAAAATCCTCACTCCCATGGCATCATGCTCTTAAATCACAATTGTAGCATTTCTCAAACTCCTGATACCTTCTTCTGTCCAGGTATTCAACAACATGCTTTTCCTAAGTCTTACTTCTCTCTATTTCCACAAATGCTCTGTTTCTACATGTCAAGAACTATGCTCAGTGCTGGGGATACAAATAGAAAAGACAAGATAGTCTCTATTCTCAGGGAACCCAGACTCTAATTGGGGAAGACAATCCATAAAAGAAATATCTACTAGAGGATGTATGGAAAGCTACAATATCCTAAAAATTCAGTGGCAGTTTGAATGGCTAGACCGAAGGTCCTTAGACTATTCTAAATAGGTTAGATGACAGTCTAAGAGGTCCAAAGGGCATAGAAACAGGCAACATGATAATTCCAGTAGGTCCTTTATCAGTTTCATGGCAGATGATAAAACCTGCTGATCTTCCATTTCACAATAAGGAACAGAGTTGATGATTCCATTCTTATTCATCTGCTAAGTTTCTTCGTGAACATCTCTTCTTAATATATAATGATTTTCTACAATCTATTTTTATCAGTTCTATTGTTTTTGAATAGTGTATTCCATTCTAGAGCCACATTCTACTTTTTAATAAATGTTATTTATTTTTTATAATATTTTAAGTTTCAAGTAGTCTTCCTTTCTCCTTTCCCATCCTGAATTAGATAAGGCCTCCATTTCACACATACAAACATATTATATACACATAAATATAAATATATATACATCAATATACATAAATAGATATATAACAGATAGTGATTAACACATATATACATAAATATAAATATATGTATATATCTCAATATACATGAATATATACATAAATAGATATATAACAGATACTGATAAATAGAAGTATACATGATATGATTTTATGCACTCATATATAGACATATAGATGGCCGCCATTTCACACACACACACAAAATACATATGTATAGTGTGTGTAAATATTATATATAAATATATATACACACAAGTATAAATATATTTATATATACATAAATAAATATATAAGAAGTATATACTGATAAATAGAAATATATATAGTATGATTTTATGTATACACATATAAGGCCTCCATTTTTCACAATCATATTTATAGATTTTATTTATATCTATAAATAGACATATTTATTTATATATATATCTGTGTCAGATAGTAGCTATATACACACAGACACGTACATATACAACCACCATATTATGCATACTTCTATTTATCAGTTCTTTCTCTGGAAGTAGATAGCATCTTTCTTCATAGATCTTTGAGGTTGATTTGAAATTTTAATAGAATATTTTTGTCCTTCCCAGTTATTCATTGAACAACATTACTGTTACTATATCTAGTGTTCTCTTGGTTGTGCTCATTTCACTCTTCATAACTTCATGCATTCTTTCTATGTTTTTCTAAAATCAATCTGCTCACAAAATAACTGTATAAATATATATATACATATATTGGATCTAACATGTATTTAGACACATTAAACATGTATTGGACTATCTGCCAGCTAGGGCAGAAGATGGGTGTAAGGAGGCAAAATTTGGAACAAAAGGCTTTGTGAGGGTCAATGTTGCAAAAATTACCCATGCATATGCTTTGTAAATAAAAAGTTTTAATTTAAAAAAATAAATAAAATCAATCTGCTCATTTCTTATAGCACAACAGTATTCCATAGAGCTATATTCTAGCCATTAGTCCCTTCCTACTAAGTCTCAATGATATCTATGAGGTAAAATTACCTTCGTTGTATTAGGACCTCTGGCCACCTCACGTACTAAGAAGACATCTGCCTTTGTATTTAAACATCTGAAACCAAATCTCCTTGAGCTCCAAGAGGATCCTCTCCAAGTTATTCGACAGAGCTATTTCCTAGGAGTTTGGACTTGGCAGGCAATTTGTCCTTCCAGGTGGAATATTTTATAGCTGCTTTTCTTGTTAAATAGTGTCTCCTATGAATTTTTAGTTCTGCTCCCTGCTCTTCTTATATTGTACTTGCTGCTCTCTCTCTAATACCAGGTTTGTCCACTCTATACTTACAATTTTCTTGTTACTTTAAGTCTTTTGAGGAGATTCACACTACTCCAGACAAATACGTTTTTACCAGGCCCGTCATTACAACCCAGAGGTATATCTCAGAGAGAGGCTTATGTCAGATTCACAAATTCACAAATGAATAATGAAGGTGTAAATATCACAAAATACTGAACTGCCTCAGCATCCTTCTGCAATCGTCTCCCCTTTCACTGACCATTACAGAATATCTTCTCACTGGATGATACATATGGAAGTATATTATCATTCCTCAGCTCAGAAAATTGCTTCCCTCTATCTACCTGCCCTGGATGATCCAGCTTGTAATATTACAGAAAGAACCTCATGACTTGACTTGACTCTAAATTACTCAACTTTACTTTACTTGACTCTAAATAGCCAGGGGTCCTTCTTTTCTTCCTTCTATAAATGTAACACATACTTGTACTGTTTTACCTTTTATTATGGGTTAATATTGCCTCTGTTTTGTTACATTTTTTTCTTTGTGGTATCTTTCCTGAAAGAATAAATGAACAAAAAAGGAAGGAATGGGTGAATGAGTGAGTAAATGGAAAAAGCAATTATGAGAGCTTACTATGCCTCAAGAACTATGCTGAGTACTAAGGATACAAATTTTAGAAGTGAGATTGTCTTTGTTCTCAAGAATTTCATACTCTAATTGAGGAAGACAATACAAAAAAGAATGTTAGTAGCAGGGCAGATAGGTCCAAAGGCTCTCAGACTCTATCAGTAAGTAATATGGCAACATAAGAGATCTACAATGTATCAAGAAAAGGTAGGTGATAAGGCCCTTAGGAAGCAATGGCAGGACCATTTCTAAGTTCTTAAGATCCTCCATGGTGCTTCTTTTCTTAACCAGGCAATCAGAAAGTCCTTTCACTTTTTCCTGTAGGACCAAAGTGACTTAATGGTTGTATTAAAATAATTTTATCTGGTACTGGCAGAAATGCAAATGTATTTCTGGCAGGCTGATTAAAAAAAATCTCTGTCTTCATTCTAACTTTAAAAATGGGTCACAATACTTTGCCTTCTTTTTGGTGACTCTTAGCTAATCCCCTAGTGTTGATAAAAATGTTTAACAACCAAGTTCCTGAGGAGAAGAAATTAGGATATAGGTTTTTTTTTGTTTGTTTAATCTGCATTATTAACATTTTTCTATCACTTTCTTAAGTGTGAACAACCAATAAAACAATAAATCAAGTTCTTATTTGTAGCCTTTGTTGATTTCCAAAGTGTATAACACCCATAATAGAAATATAACCATCAGCTTTTCCTGGTTGGAGCTGGCTCCAGCACACACCTGTCTAACTCCTAGTTCAAAATGCCTATTTGCCACACCTGTTCATTGTGCTGAGGGGTAAGGCATGGAACAAAGTTTAATTCATTTGGGGGAAGAGAAAGCATCCTACCTTTCCTGGCAGTAGGACAATGCAATCTGCTCAGCTAACTTAAATTGGCAGCAAATCCCTGCCATGCTCTAATGCAAACCAAAGCAAACAGACGCTGTTCTGTAATCAGAAATCTAATTATCTAATTTGATCTAACCACCTTGTATCACCTTGTTCACAGTCTCCTAATATCTCTCTGAATTTCTCTATCCCCATTTTGGGGTAAGAATGAATGTGGAGTCTTAATTTATTTAGGAAAGAAGCAAACACATTCACACAAGATGAAATCCAATTATTTAATCAGATCTAATCATTTTGTTTTATCATTACCATTGCATAAATCAAAGGGTATAATTTGATGTTTGTACAGTCCAAACTAGGTCTGGAAGGCTGTCTTCTATCCATCAAATTCCTCCGTCCAGGTCAGATTGTGTGCCACTGAGACATAATTCTGGATACCAGTTCTAAATGGTGATACTACTGGTGGCAGGGTCATAATTCTCCGCTCTTTTTCTTGACAAGCAGTTCCAGAGCTCCAGGAAGAGAGGTGGGAAGGTCAAAGGAATCCTTCTGTCATTTTCTTTTTTAAAAAACTTCTTTAGTGCCATGGTCTCTAGCCCTCTTAGTTTTTGCTGTTCAGTCATTTTGATCATGTCTGATTCTCTGAGATCCTATTTGGAGTTTTCTTTGCAAAGATACTGGAGTGGTTTACCATTTTCTTCTTCAGTTCATTTTACAGATGAGGGGACTGAGGAAAAGTTAAATGACTTGCTCAGGGTCACACATTTAATAAATGTCTGAGGACAGATTCAAACTTGTTTCTCTGACTCCAGATGCAATGCTTTATTCACTGAACCACCTAATTGCCCTGTTGAGTTGCTTAGTGAGGCAGAAACAATACTTTGTTACAAGGTTAAATATACAAGCAATTTATGGTAGGGGGTAACTTCCCTGCCTCCTACTATATGCCAAACATTGTGCTAAACACTGGGAATATAAAGAAAGGCAAAAGTCAGCCCCTTCTCTAAAGGGGCTCAGAGTCTACTAAGGGAGACAGTACTGAAATCTATGTATAAGCTAAATGGATGGATGGATAGACAGATAGACAGATATGCACTATATATGCATATATCTAGCTATCTGGTCAGTTGGAGATTATCAACAGAGTGAAGACACTAACATTAAATTCTGGGAACATTTTCAAAGTTCTAGTATCAGAGAGTAAATTCTGGCTCAGTCAGGGTGTGGCAGAGGACCATCATCATACATCTATTCCAAGCAAGGTTCTTGAAAGTGCTTCCTAACATCCCATGTTTAGATTTACAGTATAAGACAGTAAAGTGTCAGAAGCACTGGGAATGGTGGTAGAAGTAAGGGGAATTAGATTCCATCAAGTGGTGTGTTAATAAATATTTAACAATTGGCTCTCTAGAGGGAAAAAAATACTCAGAATACACTTTTAAGTTTAATCTGTATTATTAACATTTTATTCCTTATTTCTCAAATCTAGTTTGGTTCTTTTAGTCATATACAACTTTTCAGTGATCCCTCAGTTGGGGTTTTCTTGGCAGAGATATTGGAATAATTTGCCATTTCCTTCTCCGGATCATTTTACAGATGAGGAAACTGAGGCAAACAGGGTTAAGTGATTTCCCCAGGATCACACAGCTATCTGAGGTCAGATTTGAATTCAGGTCTTTCTGACACTAGGCCTGGTACTCTATCCCCTGCCCTCTGATTTGTAGTGTTAGCAGATTTCTGAGCTATGAGAGTATATCCTGAAAATTTAACAATTGGCTCTCATGAGCCAATTGTAGCTGGTTCTAGCACACTCTTGATATATTCAGACTAAGTATTTTATAGCAGTTTTGCATTGGGCCTTTCCGGGGTTTAGCCCCACATATCACAGGCTGAACCAAAGTAAGAACCTATCTATTGTTTTGACTCTCACTGAAAAAGCATGGAATTGCTGCGCTGCTCCTACTCACTGGTCCCACTAAGTCCATAAATATGTGAAGTCTCAGAGATCACTTGGCAGAGGACCAGAATAGAATATCATAGAATATTTGATTACCTTAGTATTATGTAAATGCTTTACATATAGATTGTCTTATTTGATCAGAAGACTCATTAAGGATGAGCAAAATGGAGGGCATGGGGTAGATGTGGGAATTGGCAAACCTGGGACCAGATGGGAAAGCAATGCAATTGCAGCTCCCTTATCCACACTGGCAAATAAGGGAGGGAGGAGGAGAGGAGAAGCCCGTTTTGTGCTGGGCACTGTGTTAAATGCTTTACTTATATTATCTCATTTGATTCTCACAATAACTTTGCAAGGTAGGTGTTATGATGGCTATTTTGCAGATGGGGAAACTAAGGCAAATGGAAGTAATATAACTTGCTCAGGATCACATAACTAAGAAGTATACAATGTCAGATTTCATCTCAGTTTTTCCTAACTCCAAGCCAAGTGCTCTATTCATTGTGTCACCTGGCAAGTTTATGGATGAACCATCACCTGGGCACTTCTCAGATCTTAAGCATCAGAAACAAGCTATGCTCAAGACCTTCCCAGGTACATAGACTTCTTTCTTCCTCCTTTGTTTATAGAGTTCTTGTCAGATGAGGGAAAAGAATGCTAGAAAGATCACTATCATTTTTTTCATAGATGTCATATGATGTCAGCATATTGCCAGGCTTGCTTGAGCTGATTGATGGCTGTCATTACCCAAAGTAGTTCATCACAAATAAGCATGAAAGAATATTTCAAAAATTGATCCACTATGATGAGGACATACTATGATAAGGTTAGGGTCATATTTTATCACAAAATTTAGTCTAATAATAGCAGCAACCTCATAGGGTTGTTATTAGGGTCAAATATGTTTGATGTTTGGAAAGTGCTGAGCATAGTCTAAGCACATAGTAGGCTCTTAATAAATGCCTGTTCCTTTCTCCTTCCCTCCACCCTCCATTGCCTAGACCAGTAAAATCTGTGGTTGGCAATTTCATATTGAAAGATGGTGATATCTTATCAAAAGTCAATTCATGGAGGAACCTTTCTGAATTATTCACAGAGGGCTATTTCCTATGAGATTGGCCATCAGGCAATTCATGCTCCTGGGTGGAATATGACACCTTCTGCATACATACCTTGTCCTTAGTCCAGGTCTCCAAAGGTTAAGTCTTGAACAGAAACTGGTGACTAGGGACCAATTAACAAAATGTGGAGGAAAGAATCTTCATGGGTAAAGAGAGGATTATTCAAGTCATAATCGAAGACAATGAAAAGGACAATATGTTAAATCAAGCCAAGTTAACAAAATCTAAAGGATTAGTTTCCAGGCTAAATCTTATAGTCATAGTCCAAAGCTGAAGGAGTCATTGAAGATTTTCACCAGTAGTAAAACCCTTTTAAAACAGTTGCATGAGCTACACCCAGAGAAAGAACACTGGGAAATGAATATAAACTGCTTGCATTTTTGTTTTTCTTCCCGGGTTATTTATACCTTCTGAATTCAATTCTCCCTGTGCAACAAGAAAACTGTTCGGTTCTGCACACATATATTGTATCCAGGATATACTGTAACCTATTTAATATATAAAGGACTGCTTGCCATCTGGGGGAGGGGGTAGAGGAAGGGAGGAGGGGGAAAATCGGAACAGAAGTGAATGCAAGGGATAATGCTGTAAAAAATTACCCTGGTATGGGTTCTATCAATAAAAAGTTATTTAAAAAAAACAGTTGCATGGTGCTCTTCCACCCATTTTTTGGATTTTCCATGGTTATTTTGCTATCCTCACTTTACAGATTAAAAAAAAAAAACTGAGTCCCTAGGAAAACCAATTTCTTCAAGGACATACAATTATTAAGCAGTGAAGCCAGAACTCAAAACAGTCACTACTTTTCTCACTATTCTAGTAAGTATGTGATGGCCTAAATATGTCATGTGCATTAGATATCACTAATCTCATTTTATAGACATGGATGCTGAAATGAAGAGAAATTGGGCAGTTTGTTCAAAGTCCCACTATGAACTGAGCAATAGCACCTAGTGTTTCCTGACTTCCAACTGAGTATACATCCTTCTTGACCATGCTATATTGACAGTATTATCTAATTGCTGTACAACACAAGCAGCATCATAGATTGCTGTAAGTTCTTATCATTAAACGAACAGATTCTCTTCTCAAAAAGAAAACTACAATACAACCCCTATGAGAATTATTTTTTGCTGCCCCCATCAAGTGGATTAATTATCAGGTTGCCCTCTTCCTGATAGAAGATAACCTCAATGCAGTCATCCCAATTTCAGGCCAAAAGATGCCAGTTATCATGATTGCCAGATTTTTCAGACTACAAGGTTTTGGAATGAGGCTATGGATCAGATGAGAAGCATATCATGTATAAAGTATTTGACCAGCAAACTCCACTATTCTCTGACCACTTTGTAGCAGAAAGGACTACTACTGCAAACTCCTGTTTGGCAGTGGATAGAGTTCTGACTACAGTCAGGAAGATTCATTTTCCTGAGTTCAGTTCTGATCACAGACATTTAGCTGTGTGATCCTGGGCAAGTCACTTAAACCTATTTGCCTCAGTTTCCTCATCTGTAAAATGAGCTGGGGAAGAAAATAGCAAACTACTTCAATATCTTTATCAAAAAAATCTCAATCTGGGTCAAGAAAACATTGAACAACAACTAGTCCCTCGGGTTTGTTTGTCATAGGAAGGAATGCATCATAGTATCCTGGATCTTCTCTCTGGTTATTATTTTGCTCTTTCCAGCTCAAACTTGAAGAGTCAGGATATCTATGAGGAAGCAGAAAGGTTTTGAGAGAAGAACACTGATTCTGAAGTCAGGAGTTTTGGATTTAAATCCTACCTTTGGTGGTTAATGCTATATAAGCTTGGGCAACATACTAGACATCTGTGAGTCTAACTTTGCTCATCCTAGGGGAATGGTGATGAACTACATGGATTCTGATGTCCATACTAACTATAGAGCTATTATTCTTTGTGTTTCAAGATAATGAATTTGTCCTCATCCAGTCTTATTCTTATCTTGATCCTTTACCATTAAGGCTAGACTGAGATGTCCATATGTGACCAGCCAAATGGAGAATCCACATGGAATTGAGCCTTTAATGTCATCCAGATCAATATTATGCTATAGACAACTGTGGTGAATCTGGCAGTCAGTTAGTAAGAAAGAAGAGCTTGAGGGCTGCCCCTTATGGAATCAGAACTGAAGGCTGACAAGAAATTTAAGATATTTTCGAGGAAAGTAAAGTATCCATTGAAGTAGTGATCAATACCATATCCACAAAAGACAAACATCAACCAAGGTCTAGACAAAGCTGCTTCTGCCTTTAGTGGCATCTCTATTTATATCTTACATCTGAGAGAAGTCGACTGTTTGATGTCAATATGATGGTACCACACTATCTATCACTTTGGGACTTCACCAAGAAAAATAAACCACCAACCCTGTAGCCATGGCAGCTCTTAACAGCAGCAAGGTAGGATCATCATCATTAGACTCTTATCCTTTGGACAAATTCATCAATGTGTCACCACATTGTAACATTGCCATTGTGGCTTCTTATCACTGCTTGCACAGGTCAAAAGACACATGCATTATCCAGCCACAGTACAACCTCTTGAGTAAGGATTACTTTCTCTCAGGAATTTAATTTCTTCTTAAATCAGAGCTTTCTTTGTTTTCTTTTTCTTTTTTTAAATCCTAGCTTTAAATCGTGATGTGAATAGAAGGAGGTTGATGTTACATGGTAGACAGAAAGCTGGCTTCAGAATCAGAAATACCTGAACTTGAATTCTACATCTGACATGCTGGTTCTATGGCTCCAATCAAGTTACTTAACCCACTCAGAGCCATAGGCAGTTGACATCAAACTCAAAATACAAACAGGCCATCATGTCATATATTTTGATGACTCTGGGGGAGAGATTGAGACCGATGGCTTTGCACAACTCTGTCTCACTTAAATCCAATTTACCTGCAAATCAAGACATTGCCCCATGATATCAATGATCCTCTTCTAGAAGGAAGGTTGAACAATAACAGCAAGGATTTCTGTGGCTGCACATTGACTTGGTTTTACAATATGATATTTTCTATATTTAATTGAATTTTATTTATTTTGTTAGATATTTCTCCATTACATTTTTATCTGTTTCCCCCTTTACTCAGTAGCATTGCAGGCAAATGTGGCAGAGGTGCTTGATACCTCTGCTCTAGTCAATATTCTGATTCTATCATTTTCAAGGAAAGCTTCTGGCTGTATCGTAGAAGTCCTTCCCCAAGAATTGTAGGACTAGTGCAAGCAAAATTTAGTGGAAGATCAACCTTTCCAACTGTGTCTTTCCCAATTTCACTTAATGCTGGTGCTTTCTAGATAGATGGATCAATAGATATATAGATAGATTGGGGCGGGGAGAGAGACAGAGAGAGAGAGAGAGACAGAGACAGAGAGAGACAGAGAGAGGAGAGAAAGAGAGGGATAGGTAGATGTATAATAGACAGATAGATAGATATACTTGTACAAAGTTGTTTGCATTTTGTCTCTATCATTGGACCATGAGTTCCTTAAAGGTAAAGACCTCTTTTTGCCTCAATTTGCTCAGATATAAATGAAGGATTTGGACTAAATGGCCTTGAAGGTCCCTGTCTTGTCTAAATCTATGATCCCATGAACCCAAAATATACCTTGTGTTCTACTGCCTCCCTGTCTTTTGTTGTTCAGTAATTTTAATTGTGTCTGGTTCTTTGTAACTCTTGTGGACCACAGCACACCTATACTGTTCAAGTAGTTCTCTTGGCGAAAATACTAGAAAGGTTTGCCATTTCCTCCTCCAATGTCTCAGGGCAAATAATGGTTAAGTGACTAGCTCAGGATCATACAACCAGGAAATGTCTTGAGGTCAGTTTTGAACTTGGGTCTTCTTGATGTCAGGCCCAGCATTCTATCCCCTGAGTCACCAAGCTCCTTGTCTTATCCTTGTCACTGATCCCTACCTGAAGTGCCCTTGACAAGCCCTCCAATTATAGAAATTTCACCTACTATTCAAGGCCCCCACATTAAGTCCAGCTCCATTTTTGAGCCCTTCCCTGCCACCCTGACTGAAAAAAAAATTCTTTGTTCCTTTGCACTGTTCCTATAGACCTTACTCTCTGTAGCATTCACCTTTTATGAAGCCTTTGCCACCTTTATGAAGCTTAATTAAGGCAGCTAAGTGACACAGTTGGTAGAGTGCTAGCTTAAAGTCAGGAAGACTCATCTTTCTGGGTTCAAATCTGGCCTCAGACACTTACTAGATGTGTGACCCTGAGCAAATTTCCTCAATTTCCTCATCTGTAAAATGAGCTGGAGAAGGAAATGGCAAACCACTCCAGTTATCTTTGTCAAGAAAACGCCAAATGTGATTATGAAGAATCAGAAATAAGTGAACAACCACAGGATGTTATATCTGTGTTGACAGAATTTCCTTAAAGTCTGATACCACAGCTCATATTTGGTATTCCCCTTAGGACTCTATATAGCATTTTTCACATAGTGGGGCTCAACAAATGTGTTACTTGGTTAGTGCATGATTCAAAAGTAGGCTCACTCCGTTTGAATCATAGAACCAGAATAGTGTTTAAAAAATAATCTATCCATATGCCCACCTTCACGCAGGACCACCCTGAAACCAGCGCCCACCAGGGATGAATAAACTTGGCCTTTTAAGAAGATTCCAAAGATTTTAACTGTAATCCATGTCAGCAGCAACACTTATAACATTTACAGGCATGCATTTCTGAGTGCAGTGTGCCAAGAGTCCAGACCAATGCACGTTTTTTGTTTTAGATTTTTTTTTTTTTTGGCAAACAAAATATCACTGTCCCACCATCTGGTAATTTTTACCTTCTACTAAGTTCAACACAATAAATAATTTATCCTAATTAAAACATAACATGTAAGTCTATCTGATGATAACACAATATTGTGTGTTGTATAATATACTTGTATCCTATTATTCAACATTACCATATTAACATAGATTTTATGCTATTCAAAATACTCCCTTCCACCCCCAAGAGGAATTACTTGCTTTTGCATGAAGAAACGTGATGCAAAATTCTCTTAAGCCTTTAGATTTCCTTTGAGGGAAGTATTCAGTTACTGCAATATGCCTTGGGTGATTTTGTGAGATTGTGTATATGAAGCAGTGAACCCCTGAGAAGAAAGGCATTTTATAAATAGAAGGCATTATTTTCTGGCAGTTTTTATAGAATTTTTTTTTCCTTTAACTTTTTTATTTTTAATCCCAGAAGAGCCCAATGCATAGAATATGTTTTGGATCACATGACTTCATAGTTACATAGCAGGATCTATATAAAGCCATCCTTGACATGTATAAGAAGTTAAATCCACTATCACAGAATAATAATAATAACTGACATTTATATAATGTTCATATATTTAAAGTTTGCAAATCATTTTATATACATTGAGATAGGTGGGTACTACAGTGCTCAGATCTCCAGACCTAGAGTCAGAACATATTTCCTTCAAATCTAGCTTCAGACACAGCCATACATATTACCCAGGTTATCCTGAGCAAGTCACTGACCTATTTGTCTCATCTGTAAAAAAGGGCTGGTCGCAGGGTTTTTGTGACCATAAAATGTAATAATCTTTGTAAAATATAATTTGTAAAATTATATAAATGCTAGCTAATTTTATTATCTTATTTGATTCTCACTCTCATGACTACATTGTAAAGCAAACATTCTAGGCATTATTATCCCTATTTTAAAGATGAAGAAACTAAGATTGAGGGAAATGAAATTATTTACCCATGACCACATACAGAAGGAGTACCAGAGGCAGAATTAACTAGGTCTTCCTAACTCTAAGCTTAGTATTCTATATACTATACTACATTGTCATTCTAATAGAAATAAATTGAATGAAAAAAATCTTAGTTGAGCATCAAGGGAACTGGAAAACTATTCTTTTAGATGTCCACCTTTATGGGAATCTGTTCCAAAAATAAATAAATAAATAAATAAATGAAATCAGGCACTAGCATTTACAAGATCTGAGTTCTAATTACAATACTAACAATAACTGGTTTACTTGCCTTGATCTACTCACATGGGCTTTCTTCCAAAGGACATACACATTCAATGAAAAACAAAGGGTGAATTTGGTCTTCTCAATCAAAAATCCAGATAGCAGTGAAAAAGTTGAACTAGTTGGCTGTTGCTGTGGAAACAACACATCCTCTCTACTGATTAAATGTTTCACTTTCTATAGTTTCACCAGTGGTTTTGTTTTCAATGAATAAATGAACATTTATTAAAAGTCTGTTACATGCCAGGAAAAAAAAAATTTACTGTACTAGGATCTGGGAATACCAAGACACAAGTAAAATAATTCCTAATCTCAAGCTTACATTCTATTAGAGGAGACAATAAGTTTATGTATATATATATTTATATATGTATACATAGATATATTATATATACATAGACACAAATATATGATTATGTGGAATAAGTACAATATAGAGACAACTGAATGTAATCATTTGGGAGGAAGAACACTAGCAATTGAGGAATTAAGAAAAGTAGATAAGTTTATTGGAGTTGCAAATTGAAGTTAGATGATGCTTTAGTCTTAGAATTTATAAAATATTCCATTCCATTAATCAACTATCTATTAATTTGCATTAATGTTTTATATATGCATTAAAGTCTAAAAATTCATTAATAAATTTTCTGTGTGTTTTAACAGAAACCATGTAAGATGAATTCTTCAAACTAAACAATAATAATAATGTCATTTATAAAGTACTTTAGTATTTGTGGACTGCTTTATATACATCATCTCCTTTAAACAATGACCTTGTGAGTTAAGTACTACCGACATATTATTTCCATTTTATGGATGAGGAAACTAAGATTGAAGGAAATGAAATTATTTATCCATGACCATACACAGAAGGAGTACCAGAGGCAGGATTAACAAGGTCTTCCTAACTCTAAGCTTAGCATTCTATATACTGTGCTACATTGTACAGTATACATTGTAGCTCAGAGATTATGTGATTTGCTCAAGGTCACATAGCTAATAAAGGTCAGAAACAGAATTCTAACTCATCTTCCTGTTTCCACATCTGATGATCTCTCACTATATCACTGTGCTCATTTAAGATGGTTTCTCTTAGAAATTTCATTTACTTTCTTGGGGCTAACAGTAAAACAAGAGAAGAGCTCACATACTAAGACTATCTGGCTCACTTGACCCTATTAATATCTAAAATACTTTCATAAATGCATAATAAAACAATCTCTAAGTAAGTACAATACTTACAAGGAGAATCTGACTCTTCAGACCTGGTTGTCCTCTCAAAGTTACTCATCCTATTAAACACCTGTTCTTCACTGATAATAGCTAGTATTTATATAGTGCTTTAAGGTTTGCAAAACATTTTATACATTTATATGTGTGCATATAGATATATGCACATCTATATTATATATGATATAAAATCTCTTTGATACAATAAACCTCTGAGATAGATAGATATAAATATATACTAATATTTTTTTTCTATTTTACAGAAACTGAGGCTGAAAGAACTTAATTGATCAGCTTAAGTAAGTATCTGAAGAAACATTTGATCTCAGGATCTCTGGACTTCAAATCCAATACTCTATCTACTATACCACACTACTAATTGCAAATATACATGGTTTCAGTATGAGTTATTCCCTGCACAATCTCTAGTAGATGATTCATGGGTCACTTTAGAAAAAGAAAAGAAAAGAAAAGAAACAAAAAAAGCCTCAACAATTCTTTGATTTTATTATTCTTAGCAATACAATAATCCACAACTAGTCTGAAGGACTTATAATTAAAAAACCTGGCTATACCAAGAGAAAGAACTCATTGTATCTGAATACAGATTAAATCTCTCTCTCTCTCTCTCTCTCTCTCTCTCTCTCTCTCTCTCTCTCTCTCTCCTCTTTCTCTTTCTCTTTCTAAACTTTATTTTTCTTGAAGATTTTTTTAAGGGGAAGAGAGATCTATATTTTCTTTCACAACATTACTTTTATGGACATATTTTGCATAACTTCACATGAGCTTTTTTAATGGGGGTTGGGGCTGAGGCTGGGGATAAAGGAGAAAATCTGGAACTCAAAGTTTTAAAAACAAATGGAAAAAAATTTAAATATAGCTGGGGAAAATAAGAAAAATATTAGATTAAGGCAAATAAATAAATCAAATAAAAAATTTAAATCAAATAAATGAATGAATGAATGAATACAATTTTTAAAAAAACCCAGCTCTGAATCTGACTAAGCTGTTCTTCAAGGGACAGACCCATAATTGGTTTCATTCCATTATGAATCTGATGCCTTGCATTTTTTTCCCAACTCCAATGGACAAGACACTTCTGAAACATTAAGCTCATTGTCTTTAATCTCAGAGGGGAGAGGAGACTGAGAGAGAAGGTATCAATAAGGTTTGATCTAGCAGCATAGTGGTAAGTTTAGAAACAATAAGCGTGTCTTGGGAGGGATGTCTTGTTCTCTGGATTGAAAAATAGGTCCAGAACAGCAGATAAAGAGTGGAGTCTAAATTTATGAACAACTACTGCTTTGTATGTCAGTTGTTCTGTTATCACCAAAAGAGTCACTACAAAAATCACATATACATACATATATATATATATGGGAATTTTCTTTCTGTCTGTAAGATCAACTTTTGAGAATATAAATGGTTTAATTATTTTTTCATATAGTTCAAATTATTTTCCAGATCACATAGATAAATTTCAGGCTTAATAGGCATATCTCACAATCTCTTTAACATTGACTATGTATATCTTTCATCATCTTTGGGGTATGAAGTGAAACCTCAGAATTATTTTAATGTACATTTCTCAGTATTAGTGACTTGGAGAATCTTTCCATATGATCTTTGATAGTCTGTATTTCTTCTTTTGGAAAATACTCATATTTAATTTTATTAGAGGATGTTTTTGTCAGATATCTATGTTGATTTCCTATATATTTTAGATATCAAATTTTTATCAGAATTATTTGCTGCAGAGATTTTCTGAGGTTGGCAGTTCTCTCTTATTATAATAGCATTGGTTTGTTTATGGAATGTATCTTTAATTTTTTATAATAAAAATTGTCTGTTTTGTTCTTTGTGATCTCCTCTATCCCCAGATGCTACTTGCTCAATGTTACAAAATCCTTTTGAGAATGTTGTACACATGTATCAAGGGCATCTTTGACAAAAATATGAAAAGTGAATGAGCAGGTTCTCACAAATGATGTTTTTCAGTAGAGCACATCTTTGCAGGTTCATAATTAACTAAATGGTAAGATAATAACCGATTCTCCTGTGTTTATTGTTTGTTACCTATTATAAATTTTGCTTTGGGAAAACAAATGTAATTTTTGATGATCCTCCAACAAGGCATCTCCTATATATATATATATATATATATATATATATATGTTAAAATCTTAAGTGATCTCTTATTTCACTGGCTGATGGAGAGAGAAAAATATATTCAGAAATTAAGTTTATATAAAATCAAAAGCTGTTAAATAAAAAATGTAAAATTTAACCAGAAAAAGGAAGGAAGGAAGGAAAGGAGGGAGGGAGGAAGAAAAGAAGGAAAGAAGGAAGGAAGGAAAGAAGGAAGGAAGGAAGGAGGGAAGGGAGATAGGGAAAGAGAAAGGAAGGAGGAAGGGAAAGAGGGAGGAAGAGAAGGAGGGAGGGATGAAGGGGTAAGAGAAGGAGGGGAGAGAGGGAAGAGAGGAGAGGGAAGAGAGGAGAGAAGGAGAGGAGAAAGGGAAAAGGGGAGAGGAGAGAAGAAAGGGAAGAGGGGAAGGAGGGAGGGGGAGAGAGGGAGGAAGGAAACAAAAATATTCTCAACATTTCCTCCTTATGTTAAAGTTAGTCAGTCAACAAGCATTTATTAAGGTCTTACTTTTATGCCAGGCATATAAAATATCAAAAACAAACAAAAAGCAAGTATAACCCTTGCCCTCAAGAAACTCACATTGTAATAGAATAGAAAACTTGTAAATAACTAGAGATAGCTATAGAAGAGTTGGAAGATAATAGAGGGAATGGTGGTAGGATCAGAAAAAGCCACCCGCAGAAGATCAAATTAGACCTGGATCTTGAAGGAAGCCAGAAAAACTGAGTTAGAGGAATAGGGGAATGGGGAGATATAAGGTTAAAGGTATCAGGAGCTAAGCATTTCAGACATGGGTGGCAGACAATGCAAAGATTTAAAGAGGAAAAATGGAATATCGTGTTCAAGGAATTCCAAGTGGGCTGGTGTAGTCATAGATAGAAGTCCTGCTTTCCTTTGAAATGCAAATTAAATATACAACAAGAAGTAAGAATTATTGGAGAGACATTTTCAATAAATGAAATATGTGATTATGGGAAAATTATTATATGAAACAGAGAATTCCTAAACAGAACAATTTATAAATAGAAAATGTTATTTTCCTGGAAGTTTTTCTACAAGTTTTTTTTCTTTCACTCCTTTTTTTCTTGTTAATAAATCCCAGAAGTGCCCAATGCACAGAAGATATTTTGAATTTCATATTTCAAAAGCAAATAACCATGGTAAATTGTGTCTGCATTGCTATTATTAATATTGACATTAATAAATAATGAAATAACATTTGGTACTTATGTAACAGTCCTTTCCATCTCTGAAAGGTTTTGCAAGCATTAACTTGTTCTGCCAGACATTTCCTATGTGAGATAGGAAAGCATGTTCTCTCCACTTCTACAGATAAATTAATTGAGCCCAGTGGTTCAATTTTCAGATATCAACATGAAGAAAGAAGTTGAGACAGGGAGTACTTCTCTGTACATCATGGTGCATTGGAAAGCAACCTGTTGTAGAAACCCCAGCTTCATATCATGCATCTGTGACTTTAGGGAAAATTTTATCTTCCCTCCTAGAACTCCATTTCCTGCTCTACAAAATCCAGTTTTAGAACCAGAAGATCTATATAAGGTCCCTCCCATTTCTTCTTGACCCTAGAAATACTGGTGAATTCAATCTTGGATTTGTTTGATTCCAGAAGCCCCTCTCTATTCTGCTTCTATTTTCTTGCTAATATCACAGGGAATTTGATTATATAACCTCATTTGATCAGGTCCCTTTAGGGACCTCTTGTTGATGTGGTGTTATGGAAAATTGGACTGGAGCTAGGAGATAACATTCTCTTTACATCTCTCTTCAGTCCTTTCTCTTTAAAAAACTATTCTGTTCAAATGTCTTTTAAAAGCTCCAGAAGGAAAAAAGCTCAAATCTCTTTAAGAAGTCTCTGACAGAAGCCAAGTTTGAAAATTGCTGTAAACCTGTAAAAGAAGTCAATATATCATTTTTAGTGCCCTGTGCAAAATGACCTTTGTACCAAAACTGACTTCAAATCACAGAGAATTCAACAGAAGAAATGGACCAGGTGAAGGGAAAAATGTCTTATTGGGGAAGAAGAAAGGCAGTATGGATATTAGGAGTGGGAGATTCTACACAGCCAGATGTGCAGATGGATGCAGAGGGTCATGTAATGTTTGCAGAAACCCATAATCCTTCTCTCTTTGGACTGGCACAAACAAGCTACATGGTGCAGTCGACAGCTGTCCGCCCCTTCCAGAAAGGATGGAGAGAAGTCTCAATAGAAGAGACCAGGCTCTCATAGTACAATTAAGTAGCATTCTGAGAATTCAGTGACAATGCTAAGGAGACAAATTATCACCCTCTCTCTGGAAAGGTGCAAATAGGTATGCACTGAGGCTTCTGAAAACTGCTAATGATTATTTTTTTTAAAAGCATGAAAAATAAGAAAGTGGATAGTCCCACTGCTTAGGGCCATATGGCAGAAAAAAACAAAACTATTCAATCCTTTTCTAACTTCTGTCTGGAGATAGTTTAATTAGTTTCATTTTTGTCTTGTTATCTCAGATGCCTCGTATAATACCTACTACATAATAAATAAATGCTTGTTTACTATAGTTAATCAATGAAAGTATTATTAAATGTCTACAATATACCTGACATTGTGCTAAGTACAGAACATTTTTAAAAAATAAGCAGTTCTGGACTACAAGGTGTTTATATTCTATCAGATAAGAAAATAATGATATATGTTCTTATATGTAAATATATATACAAAATCGATTTCAGCATACTAAGTAATTTAAGGAACAGAGGCACTATCAGTTGATGAAGAAACCAGAAAATATTTTATGGATAAAGAGGCATTTGAAATGAATTTTGAAGGAAACTAGGAATTCTAGCTTCTAATAGAGTGCCAGGTCTGAAATCAGGAACTTCCTGAATTCAAATCTACCTTCAGACACTTACTAGCTATGTGGTCCTGGGAAAGTCTTTTAACCCATTTGCCTCAGTTTCCTCATCTGTAAAATGAGTTGGAGAATGAAATGGAAAGCCACTCAATATCTTTGTCCAAACAAACAAACAAAAACCCACAACCCAAATGGGGTCATGAAGATTTGGACACAGCTGAAACTATTTCAAAAAATAATTAAATATTGAATAATAGGAATTCTAAGAGACAAATGTAAGAAGAGAGCACTAAATATGGGAAACAACTGATATTTGATGTAAAGATATGAGATAGAATGTTAGGAGTAAATGAAATAAGGAGGCCAATTAATAAAAATACTGAGGTTGTTGAAAAAAAGTGTTTTATAGTACCTTAAAACTCAATGTAAAATGTGAAGTATTGTGATTTTATACCAAGCAAAATAATTTTTAGATTAGAAACAAGGGAAACCAACATGGTTAAGAAAAAACATATACTAAGCAAAGAACTAACATTCATGCACCAATTGAAAGCTTATAAAGCACTTAGTAGAGAGATACAGATCATAGTATCAGGCTTTTTCTATGTCTTGAAAGTTGCTTAAGCCTGTTTTAAAATATTTAGTCTATAATTTCTCAATTTTATTAACATTCCATGCCAATAAGAAAAGGCAACTATAAATAGAGTAGCATTTTGTTTAATTATTTCCCAACAAGATCTGAACACTACATGCTCATCTTTCACAAAATACAGGCACTGCCTTAAGGCACTGTGTTAAGCACTTCACAACTATGTGTTTCTCCCAACAACCCTGGGAAATAGGTGTAAATATTTATTATCCCCTTTATACATACAAGAACTGATTAGATCATCTAATTAACTATCATTACAATATTTTCAACCCAATCAATTTTGATTTATAATGATTAGTGACAATAACTAAACTTCATTTTACATAAGATTCCATTATTTTAATTGACTTATATTTTTAAAAATTCATAGTGACACTCCCAATTTCTCATTATATTTGAGTTTCCCAAACAGCCAAATGAATTCCTTAAGATTTTCTAAATTACTAATCCTTTAGCATGACTATTTAAACCAGAGCAAAGAGACAATCTTATTTCTATCAATCAATGAATTAACATGTGTTTTATGAAGCTTATTTTGTAGTCTTAAAATTATTTTGTAGTCCTTAGTCTATAGATTGAGGAAGGAAGACATGCAGCAAAACTATCAAAGGGTATTGCTTTTTTAAAAAAAATCTTAAATTTTTTTTTATTATTTCAGTGGGATAAAGACCTTCTCTGAAATCTACATTTCAAAATTCCAAAACCTTTTACTTTCAACTCTGAATTTATGCCATCAGTGCAAACAGACTATAACTTTCTTTACCTATTTACTTCTTCTTCACTATTCTTATTCTTTTATACAACATTACTCTTTCTTTCTTCTACTTGTTTAATTTTCTAGAAACTCCCTTTTTTGGTTCTTTAGTGGTTACAAATGCACAATTCATACCAATTTCTTTAAGAGTTTTGAGTAATTTGAATTGGTTACTTTTCACAAAGTTTTTATAAGTGAAAGAACACACTCAGCACAAGTTCCTCTTTGTAGGATGTTACAGATTTTAGTAAGCAGATTACTTTGGAGAAGAAATCATCCCTCTCCTCAAAGTTAACTTCTTTTATGCTAGACGAACATTCATTCAGCTATTTTGGCAATGCCCAAGAAATTCTACTAAAACCCAACTATGGTACAGGAGTACAACAGGAATTGAATTGGAAAATCTATCCGATAAAGAGTGTACTTTTTTGAAGGGTTCATTTTAACCTTTCTCTATTTCCTTTCAAATCTCTCAAAATTAAATCCATTTGTTGTTTTTTTCATAAATAATTTGCAAATTCTGCTTTCCCCTCTCAAAATTTCAGTATTTCATTTTAGATGTGTATGTATTTAATTTATTTCTATAACTATTTTATGCATATTCTTGTTTAATTCTATCTCCAATGCTTCTTTTCTAAATTTACTATAGCCTTATTATACAATTTGAACTTATTTTCACTAAACAGTTAATTACAATACATATTCTACTGTGTTCCTAATTTACCTAAACAATTGGCTTAGATTTCAGTATTATCATTACCCTTCACTTACCTTCAGTTGCTTTTTGATTTCAAAATAAGTTTTCTATTTCTGGGAGCACTCTGGGAATCACCTTCCATCGGGAGTTCCAATCAGGATTTGTTTAGTGCCCTCAGGTTGGTTAAAAGCAGTAAACCACAGAAAGGTAACTGAACTCTAATTCTATTCATTTTTATCCTTTTCTGAAAATGGTCTAAAATTCCCTGCCTTCTAATAATAAAAATTCCTCCTTGTAATAAACTTATCCCAACTTTAAGTACAGTTTAAAGTATATCTTTATACTCCATTAAAATTAAAACCAGTTTCATAGATTGATATCCCCCCAAACTTCAGACTTAGAGATCGGCTATTATTTCTTCAAGTTTAGCAAAAAAGTGATTCTTTTCTAAGTTCTGAGTTGTGGAATTATTTAAGCTCACAAGAGTTTTATTCTAAATTAACCTAACCTATTCCCTAAGCTTTTCTTATTTTAACACTTCCCTGAATTCCTGAACAAATCTCTTGACTAAAATGCAAACTTCAGTTTTAAATCAATCCTTAGTCATTTTAAAGGTCCCTTTTAAGGAATAACTGAACTGTGAATTTTGTTGGTGGTGTTTTCATTTAATTTAACTGTTTTCTAGTATTCCCATAAGCTTTTAATTTAGAAATGAAAGAAATTTGATTATTTATTTTGCACAAATGTCTTTATCTTAATTTTCAGTTATTCTGTATTTATCTTTCATCTCAGTCATCTCCAACATGGCCAATGTTGGAAACATAGGGAAAAAATAAGGGATTTGTGTTCTTTTAAGCCTTTTTTGGACAGCTTTTTTAAACTGTTTCTTTTTCACACCAAAAGAAAAGGCATAGATAAAACACCTGTTAGCTACAAGTTAGCACAAAGCACAAATAGCATAATGCACAGACACTTTTCCCCATTTTAAAAATGTTATATATAATATCTTATATAATATCTCTTTCTATCTGAAGTAAAGAACTTACTCTTCCTAATGTAGTTTCATCATTTACGAAACAGACACACATAGAACATATAACAAGACTCAACATTAAATCAGGCCTGAACTTCTCCTAAGTTTTTCTCTAGGAGATTTTCTATTAAGTATAGAATTTATGAGCATCTAGTATCTGGGGTCCTGTTATCAGCCTAAGAAAATTCTTTTTATTATGTTAATGTCTTCAGAATCTTATCAATAAAAAATATAATTAAAACAATATAAAATTGTTTTAGTCTAATTTGCCAATTGACTTCACCCATTTAAAGTGCAGTTTGTATTTAGAATAAATCTCTAATAGATCGAAGAGCTGATTAAAGTTTCATTCCTCTAGTCTTTTTGCCAAAGTATAATCATAGGAAGAAAAACTTAGAATGATGAAGATTTTAGCATTATCAATAGTTCATTTGTTATAAACTGATTTGGGAAGATTGTTCAATAAAATTCTGTAACTTTCTAACTAATCAAAAGTTCCATGGTTTGGCCAAAATAATTCCCTAAATTCTTTGTTTTGTCAGATTTTACACGGTTTAATAGCTCTTCCTTTATCATTCCAAACAAGGAGTCCACCCTTGTCTTAATGCAAATCCTGTAGGATACATTTATACTTTTATGCCTGACCTTATCTCTCCTGGGGGTAACCCTAAACAAGAGTAACATTCCTGGGGAAAATTTCTCTTAAGAGAATAGAACTAGATTCTCAAGGTACCCTCCTTTTGGATTATTCTATAGGAGAAGAAATGGCCCCCATTCGATTATGAGCCATGGGAAATAGTCTTCTATTTGCTTGAATTTTGCCTATATGGAATTTATTTTCTACAATTTCCTATAATATTTAAGCATTTGCTTTCATGAATTCTCCATTACTTCTTGTTCTCAGTTTCTAGGCTTAAGTTCCTAAAACCAGTCAACTAGAGCCTAAAGGTCCTTTATGAGTGAATAATATAGTAAGATATATACCAGCTTTCCTTTAAAACTTTCTAAAAAATTAGCTTTGATTTTGACAGATTTAATCCTGAGTAAATAGATGTGAAATAACTTAAATCACTAAATGAAACAGAGCTTTCTCTTTTCCTCATTTCTGTAAAACCAAATGAGCCTTCTTCTCAGGTCAGAAGAATGTGGAATTGTTTCTAAGGTAGTCATACACCTTGACAGGTTACCATGGAAGTGGATAATCTCTCTCCTAAGGCTGTTAGGTCTGGCCTGAATTATTGCTCCTCAAAGTGGTGTCAGAGCATTCAGTGGGGAATCAATCTCCCAAATCCTATCCCTCCAGGTACTGTTCATTGGGTCCTCTAGATGGATTCCTCTCCCCTTGTGAGTGACCAGAAATTTCCCTCAACCAATTTGAGAAATTTCACTACTAATGACAAAAATGATTTAATTACTCCTTGTTAAAATAATTAAAAACAAAAAACTATAATCCTACAAACAAGAAATTTTAAAATTAACTAGGTGGCTAGCTGGCTAAAAATGAGGAACTAGCAATTCCACTTCTGAATCTCCCTGGTCTTAACAAAATGAAAGTAAAGGAATTGGAGGGGAAAAAACAAAAACAGTAGCTGTGTATAAAAACATAAATTATGATCATATAATTTTAATAAAAATAGCATTTGCGTGCTCTAGCTTTAGATCAAATTTCTAAATTTAGATAGATTAGTCAAAAAAAAAACAATCCCTCAGTCCAGTTTGGGACCCTTCTTAAAGAAAATTAATCTAGGGTAAATTAAGGTAAATTCAACAATTTTCAACTTAAAGAGACTTACTTCAGGCTCAGAAAATTTGCATGCAAATAGCAAGAAGAGTCTTCCAGAGCCAGTGTCCAGGGAGGAACCATAGATGAATATTTGACATGGTATGCACTTTCTTTGTAGATCCCCTTCAGGGCCAGACTAAGGAGGTTGAGATCCACATATCACAGACCCATCTTAGAGTATCATTAATGTAGGAATTAAAATTGTCCAACCTACAAAAATAGACTGAGACAGAGCTCTGAGTCAATGGTGCTTTATGAAAGGATCTATACAATATCTTCTAATGAAAGGATTTCACATCTTCTTCATGATCTGAGATGTCCCCACTTGTTTTTATAAGTTTAACACCTAAATATGCATAAGAAGCATAATGAAATACAAAATCTTATTGGTTGATAGATCTTTCTTTTAAGAGCAAAAAATGATATATCAGGAAGGAGTGTCATAAGTTGAGTAAAGCATGGAACATCTCTACTACATGGTCATAAGATGTTGGATAAGACAGAATGGTCCATAGACACAAAAATAAATTAGGGGACTTTCCAAAACACCAAAGCCTCCTACCCATACTGGGTTCAGACATGGAATATGAGCAAAAGAGGATGGAGATCTCTTTGTTACATTCTTGTGGTTGCACAAGTGAGTCTCATAACTTGGTAAACAAGTGAAGACTACATTAAGGTTTGAGGCCCACTATAAGAGCCTATATAACCCTATATGATTTCTATGATATATCAAACTAATTAGAGTAGGAGTCCAAATGAATTATTTTTACAAGGGTCAAACATTTTATAAGAATCAAATATTTTATACGTAGTCATATAGGGTCAATGAAGATAGAATTAATGAAGAGTGAATTTGAGGGAGATGGATGGAAGACAGTATAGATTTTTGGTTTTTTAATTAATTTTTTGAAAGAGAATTAAAGAATGAAGGAGATAAAATGATATGAAAAGAATACTTAGCTTTTAAATTTTTTTAGATTGTACATATAAATTCATTTTTTACATATTCCCATTTGAGTCATGAGGGAAGAGAAAAATCAGAGAAAGAAAATCAGTGATACTTAAGACTCAGCATTGATTCATAAGAAATAAATGAGATTACTAAGCATCCCAGGACAATTTCCTTTATTATTTGGACATGGTTCTACTCCTCTAGGGAAGTCGTACTCATTCATTTTGTAATGCTGTGGAGGTAAGCCCTTCCTTCTTGACTATTGTGCTTACAATTCAGGTCCTGGCAAACTGGAAAGATGCTGGGTATGAGCCTGGTGACACACTGTGTGTTTATTATTTCTGGACCAAGCAAGTTAAGGTTGGAAAGATTGATCATCAGAGGTTTAGCCAACAGATGATAAATATATTGAACTATGTAGCTCATGAAGATAGCCATTTAAAGTATTGGGAAGTGTTTCTATACTGGGGTAGGAAACAACTATGATGATGCAAAATGAGAAATGAATTTTAAATTAAAGGCCCAAATTCAAATCTTGCTTCTGGTGCTTAATCTCTTTATAACCTTGGATAAGTCAATTACTTTCAGGGTTTTGGTTTTCTCCTCTATAAAATGGGGGACAGGAGAGGGGAAATTGGATCAGATGAATTCTAAGGTGTAAATCTAGGATTCTATGAGCCCATGATTTAAATTTATATTTTGTCGCGGTCATTCCTCTATGACTTTAGATAAGCCATTTGACTTTCTGGGCCTCAGTTTTCTCATCTGTAAAATGAAAAGATTAGAGTAGAGGTATAGAGCATATGTTCCAGCTCAAAGATCCTATTATTCTAATTATAAACCTATGAAATCACCTTATGGTGAAAATGTTTTGAATTAGTGTATAAGGATTCAATAAAATAGATAATAAAATCTAGTAGAACTCTAGCAGTCCCGTGGACAAAGTAGATAAATAAAGGTGGAATGATAATATAATTGGATGTATTTTTGAGTGGGTGAATGACTTTATCAAAAAGCTAGATTTATGGATTTCTGTTAAGATTTAGATGTAAATTCCTTGTTAAAAGTTGTTATTGTTATTGAATTGTCTCAGTCTTTTTGGTTTTCTTGAGGTTTTTTGTTTTGTTTTCTTGGCAGAGATACTACAGTGGTTTGTCATTTCCTTCTCCAGCTTATTTTATAGCTAAAGACACTGAGGCAAATAGGGTGAGGTGACTTGCCTACCATCACATAGTTTGTAAGTATCTGAGACCAGATTTGAACTCAGGAAGATGAATCTTCCTGACTCCAGACCTGAGAAAGGATTGCTTCAATCCATTGGATTTATATCCCTTGTACCTAGCACAGTGCTCAGCAAATAGTAGGTGCTTAATAAATGCTTGATGATTGATTGCTTCAGTGCTTACAAGATCTAAACTCAGCCTTGCCCATTTCTATGATTTTTTTTAATAAATCAATTATTTGGATTAATCAAATATGAAAATGAAAACAGCTGGGGAAAATAGTTAATGTTGTAGATGACAGAATTAGAATCCACAGATACCTCAACAATATAGAATGATGATGGACTGAATCTAACAAAATTATTTTTAATAGAGAAAAATATCAAATTCTATCCCTAGGTCCTAAAAATTAACTGTATAATCCTAGGCTTCAGAAAAATGACCTAACAGCAGGTTACATGAAAAAGACAATGATTTTGGTAGACAAAGAAATCAGTGTGAGTCAGTAATATAACATTGCTTCCCTCAAAACTAGTTTGATCCTAGGTTTTATATATATTCTGAACAAGAGGGGAATTGTTTCAATAGTTTCACACTATAGCAATCGTTGCTGTTGCTGTTGTTACTCACTTTCTCCACTGTGTCACCTAACTGTCCCTTATGTGAGGCAGGTGCAATTACATTTTTGGCATCTAGGTGACGCAGTGGATAGAACTTCAGACCTGGAGTCAGGAAGATCTGAGTTCAAATCCTGTCTCAGACATTCACTAGTTGTAGGATGCTAGGTAAGCCTCAGTTTTCTCATCTGTAAAATAAGCTAGAGAGAGGGAATGACATACCCTTCCTGTATCTTTACCAAGAAAACCCCAAATGGGGTCACAAGGAGTTGGATAGCCTGAAAAACAACATCCTGATCACACCATACCTGAAATATTGCACTCATTTCTTAACACTGTACTTTAAGAGGGCCATTGACAAACGATAGTGGCCCAGAGTAGGATATTAGGAAGTCAAGGGAACTCAAACTCATGTCCTTTGAAGAATAATTGGAAGAATGGGAAACATGGAATCTAATGATTTTTTTTTAAATTAGAAGAATTTGATAGCTGTTTTAAAGTATGTGAAGGTATAATCCTTAAATTACACAAATTATTTCTAAGAATATGAAAAGGCACTTTGACACCAAAGTTTGTGTCTGTGAAACAGATCTAGCCTTGCTTCCAAATCCTAAGCCAAAAAAGAAAACAAAAATTACCAAAAAAGCAAACTATAGTCCAACTTCATTTGTGAATTTAGATTTCAAAATACTAAATAAATTTTATAAGTGGAATGCATCAAAAGGCAGCTGCCACAACAAAGTAGACTTTTATCTCAGTAATACAAAGTTGGTTTAATTCAATTCAATTCAATAAACACTTATTTAACATCTACCATATATTCTTTGCTAGAAGAAGGGATGCAATGACAAATAGTGAAAGAGTTCCTGTACTCAATGAGTTTATTGGGGAGACAGATGTGTTCATTTTCAAAGAAGACCAGTGATATCACAGGGTGTTGTTCTCTAGAGAAGAGTGGATGTAAATTAGATAGACCTTTACAAAGTTGTGTGCCTCAATCTCTCTTCTAGAGTCTTCAATGTCCAGAAGCAAGATAAAAGTCCAGACAATTGTGATAATGCAGGATATAGTGCATGATATTTCTTGTGTCTTTAACGTCCAATCAAGTGCTAAGGATTCTATTTTGTCTGCTTCAACTGCCTTCATGGCCACTGGAACAATTTGTTTTTATCAGCTCAATTCCATGGGGGAAGTCTTTACATGTTTGAGATAGACATCCCCTGAATTCTCAGTGGATTGGAAACCTGTTTGTTATTCTCAACCCAGTTTATTGTGTCTGCTAATATATCTATTTATGAAAGACCTCTGAAAGGACGATCATAGAATACAACAAATACAAAAGGAAATACTAGACTTCTTCCAACTTTGTCATCACAAATACACTCTTATTTGTATTAATGTTTTCCTTTTTAGCCACAAAAGATACTTTTATCAAGAATTTTGGAAAATAAAAGATTCTAACCTAATATAACTTTAGCTCACATTATGCAATGTAGTGTGGTTAAGTTTTTTCATTTATTGAACTATCAACATCATTTGATTTTTTAAAATTTGAAACTTCTGAAATAACATTTCTTTATGACAATCTGATTATATGTGAATTATTGAATATTTCTAGCTTCTAAAAGATAATTCAATGTACTCTGAATTTTAATAGGGTAGATATATACAGAGGTACATATCATTCAAAGAAGAGTGGATTAGAGACAAAGGCAAGATCCAGATAAACTTTTCAAGAAAAATGTGAATAGGTAGAGAACACATCAGTGATGACAGAGGATTTTATATTTATGGTCTTATTTGATCCTCACAACCACCTTGTGAAATTAGTTAATATGTATGTGTGTGTATGTACATAAACACATTCATGAACATGAACATTGTGTGTGTGTATGTGTGTGTGAAATGAATGGGATATTCCCAAAGTCTTAGTAACAGTTTAAGCTCTTAAAGCTTAAGCATGATATAGCTGTATATCTATATATGCAATCTTAAATTATATTATAAAGCAACGGTTACCAAAATCATTTGGTATTGGCTAAGAAATAGACTAGTCTATCAGTGGAGTAGGTTAGGTTCAAAGGACAAAACAGTCAATAACTTTAATAATCTAGTGTTTGACAAACCCAAAGACCCCAGCTTTTGGGATAAGAATTCACTGTTTGACAAAAATTGCTGGGAAAATTGGAAATTGGTATGGCAGAAACTAGGCATTGACCCAGACTTAACGCCGTACACCAAGATAAGGTTAAAATGGGTTCATGACCTAGGCATAAAGAATGAGATTATAAATAAATTGGAAGAGCATAGGATAGTTTACCTCTCAGACCTGTGGAAGAGGAAGGAATTTATGACCAAAGAAGAACTAGAGATCATTATTGATCACAAAATAGATAAATTTGATTCTATCAAATTGAAAAGTTTTTGTACAAACAAAACTAATGCAGACAAGATTAGAAGGGAACCAATAAACTGGGAAAACATTTTTACAATCAAAGGTTCTGATAAAGGCCTCATTTCCAAAATATATAGAGAATTGACTCTAATTTATAAGAAATCTTATAAATTTATACTTTATAAGAAATTCTCCAGTTGATAAATGGTGAAAGGATATGAACAGAAAATTCTCAGATGAAGAAATTGAAACTATTTATAGACATATGAAAAGATGCTCCAAGTCATTATTAATCAGAGAAATGCAAATTAAGACAACTCTGAGATACCACTACATACCTGTCAGATTGGCTAGAATGACAGGGAAATGTTGGAGGGGATGTGGGAAAACAGGGACACTGATACATTGTTGGTGGAATTGTGAACACATCCAGCCATTCTGGAGAGCAGTTTGGAACTATGCTCAAAAAGTTATCAAACTGTGCATACCCTTTGATCCAGCAGTGTTTCTACTGGGCTTATACCCCAAAGAGATACTAAAGAAAGGAAAGGGACCTGTATGTGCCAAAATGTTTGTGGCAGGTCTCTTTGTAGTGGCCAGAAACTGGAAACTGAGTGGATGCCCATCAATTGGAGAATGGCTGAATAAGTTATGGTATATGAATATTGTGGAATATTATTGTTTGGTAATAAATGACCAACAGGATGATTTCAGAAAGGCCTGGAGAGACTTACATGAACTGATGCTGAGTGAAACGAGCAGGGCCAGGAGATTATTATGTTGAAATATATAATTATACTATATGATGATCAATTCTGACAGACGTGGCCATCTTCAGTAATAAGATGAACCAAATCAGTTCCAATACAGCAGTAATGAACTGAACCAGCTACACCCAGTGAGAACTCTGGGAGATGACTATGAATCACTACATAGAATTCCCAATCCCTCTGTTTTTGTCCACCTGCACTTTTTATTTCCTTCACAGGCTAATTATACACTATTTCAAAGTCTTTTTGTATAGAAAAATAACTGTTTGGACATGTATACATATACTGTATTTAACATACTTCAACATATTTAATATGGATCAACCTGCCATCTGGGGGAGGGAGTGGGGAGAAGTAGGGGAAAAGTTGGAACAAAAGGTTTTGCAATTGTCAATGCTGAAAAATTACTCATGCATATATGTAGAGGGCTGAAACTCTTGAGTCTATATACTGAAGTCAGGACAGCCAAGCATTTGAGGCTAACTACCGATTGGACAATACTCTATGGGCATATGCTTGGAAAATGCCCCTTCCCACTATCCTGTACTGGCTCGATGATTGGTGTATACAGAGAATTGTAGAGGGACTAGGGGTAGAGTAAAACTAGCCAGAGTCACTTTGGCAGTAGACGAGGGAGAAGGAAGGTGGCAGAGATTCTGCTTCCATCCAATTCAATTCTGCATCTAAAGACCAAGATTAAAGACCAAGGACTTTTGCTTATCCTGACTCCGGCTGATTCTAAGGTATCCAGGGTGCTAACGCGGTCATCACACATATATCTTGTAAATAAAAAACTATAATTAAAAAAGGGAAAAAAATAGTATGTTTTGATCCACATTCAATTTCCATAGTTCTCTCTCTGGATAGGGATGGCATTTTCCAACCAAAGTTTATTGGCATTGCCTTGTATCACTGAATTGCTGAGAAAAGCCAAGTCTATCATAGATGATCATCACACAATCTTGCTGTTACTGTATACAATATTTTTCTCGTTCTGCTCACTTCCCTCAGCATGAATTCATGTAAGTCTTTCCAGGCTATTCTGAAATCCATCTGTTCATAATTTCTTGTAGCACAATAATATTCCATTTCATTCATATACTACAACTTATTCAGCCATTCCCCAGTGGATGGGCATCCACTCAATTTCCAATTCCTTGCCACTTCAAAAAGAGCTGCTACAAATATTTTTGTACTTGTAGGTCCTTTCTCCTTTTTGTGATCTCTTTGGGATACAGACCCAGTAGTGACACTGCTGTATTAAAGGGTATACACAATTTTATAGCCCTTTGGGCACAGTTCCAAACTGCTCTCCAGAATGGTTGGATCAGTCCACAATTCCACCAACAGTGCATTAGTGTCCTAGTTTTTCCACATCTCTTACAATATTTATTATTATCTTTTCCTGTCATCTTAGCCAATCTGATAGGTATATAGTACTGATTTAGAACATTTTTTCATATGACCATAGATGGTTTTAATTTCTTCATCAGAAAATTATCTATTCATGAATTTTGACTATTTATCAACTGGGGAATGATTGTGTTCTCATTAATTTGACTCAGTGTTCTATAAATTTTAGAAATGAGGCTTTTATCAGAACCACTAGCTGTAAAAATCTTTTCCCAGCTTTCTACTTCCTTTCTGAACTTGGCCAAAACATTGGTTTTGTTTATGCAAGACCTTTTTTAATTTAATGTAATCAGAATTATCCATTTTACATTTCATAATGTTCTCTATTTTTTTTTGGTCATAAATTCCTCCCTTCTCCAAAGATTTGACAGATAAATTATTCCTTGCTCTTCTATTTTGCTTATACTATCACCCTTTTTGTCTAAATCAGCCAACATTATTTTCAATAAATACTAGGCATGCTCTTTTAAAAAAATTAATAGTATTTTATTTTTCAAAATACATCCAAAGGTAGTTTTCAGCATTCACCTTTGCAAAATATTGTGTTCCAAATTTTTCTCCTTCCTTACTTTCCTCATCTTTCCCCAAGATAACTAGCAATCTTATATAGGTTAAATATGTGCAATTCTTGCAAATATATTTCCATATTCATCTTGCTATGCAAGAAAAAATCAGATCAAAAAGGAAAAAAAAACACAAGAAAGAAAAAAAGCAAGCAAGCAAACAAACAATATCAACAAAGGTGAAACTATGTTTGATCCACATTCAGTCTCCATACTTTTCTCTCTGGATGTGGATGACACTTTTCAAAATGTCTATTGAAATGTACTAGGCATAATCTTATTTAAAAAAAAAAAAAACAGAAACAAAACTAAGAAAACCACATTCACTCCTTTTTTTTTTTTTTTTTTTTTTTTTTGGTCATAGCATTGGAAATGGTGACAATTATAATTTATCAGGGTAAGAGCAACCCCCAGCCCTTTCCATTCCTGACTCTCCAACAAGGTGGATCACAAAGTGAAGGAAAAGGAAGGAAATAAGCATTTATATAGGACCTACTATGGACCAGACCCGGCTAAGCATTTTATACATGTTATTTCATTTCATTCTCACAACAGTCCTGTGAGGTAGATACTGTTATTATCCCCACTTTACATTTGAAAACACTGAAACAGAGGGAAGATAAATAATTTGCCCAGGGTCACATGAGTAAGGGTCACTTGGGAAATTATTAGGGAAATGTCTGAGTCACATAAATAGTTAATTGATTTGCTTATGGTCATATGTGTGTCAAAGACAAGATTAGTGTCAGAAAGACTTCAAGGTTTTTTCCTGACTCTATTTTCAATCCCCTGAACTATCTACTACGCTAAAATGCTTCAATCACAGTAACATAGGAAAAATAAAACAGAGAGAGAAATACTGGAAAATACAAGAATAAAATATCACTATTTACAGATGAAATGATGATACACCTAGGAAATTCAAGAAATTCAGCATGCAAACAATTCACACTTCTGTATGGCAATCATAAACAACTAAATAAAACAAAAGAAAAGTAGGTCAGAATTTAAAAAGTAAACAAAATTTGTAATTTTACATTAATATAATGAGGAAAATAGATATTTATAAGCAAAACTACAAGATTTTAAGGACAAAATAAAGTCCCATATGAACAGCTAAAAAAACCTAATATGAACTGAAGATATATTTTTTGTTTGTAGATAAGTAGGTTAAGCATAACAAAAATGATAATATCTCCCAAGTTTTATACACACACATATATTGCAATTCCAGTCTAAATAGCTTTGGAATACTTACTCAGATAAAATGATTTTTTAAAATATGGAAAAAACTAGTAGTCAAAAATACTCAATAGTATATTGAAGGAGAAAGAAAAAGAGAATCAACAAAAAAGAAAGTTACCCTTCTAGACCTTGAAGCATATTATAATTCTAGTGTTATCATAACAACTTATTATTGGACTATGCTGCTTCCACCTTCCCCCCAAAAAAGGAAAGAAAAAAAAAGTTGGCTAATGGAACAACATCTATCCCTACAAATAGATTTAAAGATATGTAAAAGGTTAATATATGATAAACTTGATATCTTACAATGGGGAAAGGAACAATTGTTTGGTCAATGCTGAAAGGAAAATCAGATATTTAGAAAAAATAAATTTAGGTCTATACTTCATTCAATGGACCAAGCAACTCCAGTTGAATCAGTGAATTAAATACATAGAAACAAGCCATTTAAAAGTTAGGAGAAAATGTAACAATATTCTTATCTGAAATGTGGTAGGAAATAGATTTTTAGCTATTGAAATAAAAGATTATTAAGGACAAGGTTGACAAGTTAGATTATATAAAATAATCAAATTATATAGCAGAAAAAACAAAATATGGATGAAAGTAAAATAAAACATTGGGAGTGGGGAAAGGAAGGAGGAATTTTTCTTGAATGAATATGTCAGAGAAAAGCTTAACATCTTGAATTTACAAGGAATGCATGTTTAGAAAATCAATATCTAGTTTATGATGGGTAAATAGTCAAGGATAGAAACAGAAAACTGACCAAAAAAACCATTTGAAAAATAAAGTTTGACCTTACTAAAAAATTTAAAATTCCAAATGAAATAAACTATGAAGTACTATTTCTTATCCATCCCTTTGGTAAAAAATAGATTAAAATGGTTAACTTCCATGTTGGTAGCAGGCCTATTAAGAAATATGTATGCTGGAGAGCAATTTACAAATATCCAATAATTCATATCTTAAACTATTAACTCCACTCTTGGGGAATGATCACCAAGAAGAATGTGTATAATTATACATTAATTGAGAAAACTAGGAGAAATGATCAATAACAAATAGTTGAGAACTAGTTAAATAGACTATTGCTTATTTGCATGTGCAGTAAGACATGATAGAAATGATATTACATATAAGTACCACATAATATTAGTATATCATATATTATTGTAAAATAATATGTTATCATAATAAATAACAAGTGAAACAACATGGCATATTTACAGATTGGGTCTTATAGATAGAAACACCTAGTTTTGAGATGTTGTTTGTCCTTCATTGTCCATCATTGGATGATGTCTTGATTTGCTTGTAGAGCAGATTCAAGGAATTAGAGTTGTATAGCCTCCATTTCTCTTCCAGAGTCATTGATGTCTGATGACCAGACAAAAGTCAGGATGACTGGCAATGGCCTGGGATGCAGTGGATGATCTTGACATCTTGATGGTTGACAAGTTCCAAGCTCCACCATTCCTGCTTCAGCTGCCTTCATGGCTATTGTAGCAAAATATTTTCATTTACCATTCTTCTGAGAGAAGCATTCACATGCTTGGGATAGACATTCCCTAACTCACTGACAGGTTTGAATCTAGTCATTTATCCTCAACCTGATTTAGTCTGTTTGTCAAGATAGTTTCTGCCCATGTTACATCTCTTTGGAACCACAAGTGAGAATTAAGTATCAGATGGACACCAAAGGATGAGGAGAGTTTGAGATATATGGGCAAATCATTTAATGTCATAGGGTTCTTAAGATTATAAATGGCAGAGCAATTGCTGATCTTAATTGAAAATAGAAGGTGTTTCCTCATCTAAAATTCTCTACAACAATAAAATCACAAGTCAAGACCAAAAATAAGAGGAAGAATGACAGCTATAACAAATATTCAAAAGTATGAAATAATCTACATAATAATAAAACATTTTATAAAACAAATGGAGTAATTTTACATAATGACTACAAGTGTACCTAATGGTTTCATCACTGATTACATTTCTCTTCATAGAGATTATCCTATAATATGTCCCAGGTAAAGGATTATGTTTTGATAGATAAATAGTTTGATTTATGAAAAATGATTTATGAAATACTAAACTCTAGGAATATAAAAAATGAGGAGGGGAAATAGTCCCTGATCTCAAGAAGCTGACATTCTAATGGAGGAGACAACACATCTAGATGGAAGATGGAACCCTAAGGAAGGGGTAGTAAGTCCACCAGTATGGAGAGTGAGCAAGGAAATGAGATATTTGATTATATGACCGTTCAAGATAAAGATTCATCAGTCATTGTCAGCTTCAGGAGTCATCCTCAATGGGGAAAGGTGACCACAGTGTAGAGCAAACTAGAAGAGAAAAATGTGTGTGTGTGTGTGTGTGTGTGTGTGTGTGTGTATGGATATACAATTATAAATACAAGAAGAACTCATAAAAAGATAGAATAAGCTATTGGTAAGTTGCCCCTAAAAACTGTGTCTACACAGACTTTAAACTATAAAATTGATTAAATGCCAAATAAAAGGAGAAAAAAATCATATATTGAAGAACTGTCAGTTGAGGAAAGCATCTATTTATTCTGTGTAATTTACTCTGCATTGCACACATCATCTCACCTGGCTTGGAATGAGTGGTCTATAACTCTACTAGTTGAAATTCCACTTTTCTTCTATGACCCAGTTCAGGTGCTACTTTTTTTTTCTGGGTCATCATTCCTGACCCAACTTCTCTGCATTTTTTTCAGATGGAGAACTCAGATCTCTCAGATCACTTTGACTTTACTTTATCATGCTCTATTATTATTGCAATATGTCTTAAATAGATTGTATATTCCCAATAGATTGCAAGTGCCTTTATTTTCCGTCTTTTATCTGCTAGCAAAATTCCTTCAACATAATACTCCCTTAATCCGTTTGTTGAATTGAATTGAGTCTATGAATAAGGAATAGAAGTCAATGATTCAATCAGAGAAGATTGCTGAATGAAGTGGGATATTGGGCTTGACCTTGAAAACCTCTTCCAATTTGAAAATTCTATAAGGCAGTTAAAGATTTTGAAGTCCCCAAATCTCTTTTCCTTTTGTAATTTGGACCATCCCTAAACATGCACAGGATGCTTAAGTGACTTCAAGTGCATGGCAGTACCAAGGAGACTTGACACTTAGAGATGATAAAGCATTCACCTTATTGGTTACTGAGTGGAAAGAGGTGATGACTCAGTGCATGCTTTAAGGTAATGACCTCACTCTCAGTTGCCTTTTCCCTT
>NC_067401.1:102959977-103049977 GCF_016432865.1 Antechinus flavipes
CCTCTGGCTTGTCTTATTCCACCCCCTAATCCTTCCCACATTTCTCTGCATATATAAAAGATTGAACCAGCACAAAATAGTGGGAAGGGCCATTTTCCAAGCATTTGCTAATAGAGTGTTGTCCACTTTGGTAGTTAGCCTTAAGTGCTTGGTTGTCTGACTTTGGTAAATCAACTCAAGAGTTTCAGCCCTTTACAGAATTGTATCTGAAATTAGAGATTATCCTTAAGTACAGCCTGATTATCTTTCTTTTTTTTTTTTTTTCCTGAGATAATTGGGGTTAAATTACTTGCCCAGAGTTACACAACTACGAAGTGTTAAGTGTCTGAGACCAGATTTGAACTCAGGTCCTCCTGACTTCAGGGCTGGTGCTTTATCCACTTTTTTTTGTTTTTTAAATGAAGATATTTCCACATTTATCATGTGGTACAAGAAAAATCAGATCAAAAAAAGAGAGAGAAAAACTTGCACAGCTTGATTTTCTTTAAAGTATATAGCCACTTCCATCAATCAACAAAGTATTTATTAAGCACCTACTGTGTTCCAGGCACTATGCAAGACACTGGAGATGTTAATACAAAGACTGAAACAATCTTTGTTTGCATTCTAATGAGAAAACAACAATTATATATAAAATATATATACATAATGAACATATGGATAAATATGTACATATATAACATTCATACACAATGTACTTAGATATAAGGTAGATAGGAAAGGAGAGAGCATTAGCAGTTGGACAAGCACAAAATAGTTCCACAGCTGCATATTAAAAGAAAAGATGGATTCTTTAAGGCAGAGATAAGAAGGGAATATAACTGGATATGAGGAATATCTAGTGCAAAATGACAAAGATGGGAGTTAGAGTTTCATGAATAAGGAACAGAGAGAAGGCAGTTTGGCTAGATCTCTGAGTACAAATATAGGTATAATGTCCACTAAAGCTGGAAAGATAGATTTATGAATTTGAAAACTAAACAGAAGAGTTTATTTGTGATCCCAGAGACAAGAGGAAGCCGCCCTTAGAGTTGGCTATGCTAGGAAGGCATAGTTTGATTTGCATTTAAAGAGAATTACTGTGTCAGGAATATGTAGATGTACTAGAAAGATGAAATACTTGAGGCAGGGAGGAGGCTGTTGTATAGTGGGCCTAAATGTATGTGCTAAGTGGCTGAAAAGAAGGGATTAGATGTGGGAGATTTTGTGAAGGTATAAAAAGACTCAACAATTGAGGTGAGCATGAGGTGAATGAAGGAAAAGCTCAAGAGATGCTGAGATCATATATCTGAGACACTGGAAGAATGATGATGCTTTCAACAGAAAGAAGGAAGACCTGGGTGGACAGCTAATGGGTTTCACTTTAGACATATTCAATTTAAGATTTCTCTGGGACATAACAAATTGAAATTTGTCCAATAGGCAATTGGTGGTGTGGGACTCAAACTCAATGTTGATACTGGGAGCTAGATATATAGATCTGTAGAATACTTGCATAGCAATGATGGTTAACTCCGGGGGGATCAATAAGGGTACTGAAAGTGACTATAGAAAGAAAAAAAGGCCTAGGAGAGAACCACAGAGTACACCCACAGTTAGGAAGGATGATGAGCCAGCAGAAAACATGGAGAAGTAAGTAGTCAGACAGAACCAAGAGAAAGTAAAATTTCATACAGTTGAAAAGATCTGGGAAGAGAGTGAGGTCTCTAGTGCCAGATGCACTAGACTGAGAAGGAGCCTGTGAAAGAAACATCAGATTTGGCCATTAGGGCATTGTAAAAAGGTTTCTACTGAGAGAAGAGGTCAAATGCCAGATTCCAAAGGGTGAGAAAAGAAGTGGAGATAGTGAGTGTAAACAACTTTTTCATGGAATTTGGCTGAGAAAGAACAGAGATATAAGCTCCTTCTTGAAGGAATCCTAGAATATGGTGAAGGTTTTTTAAGGAGGGAGAGATTTGAGCATGTTTAGAGGGAGAAGGGAAATAGCCTGTTGATAAGGAGAGTCTGAAGATTCAAGAGAGAGCAGAGATGATTCATGATCAGTGATAATTGCTTTCAAAGCTATCTCTTGCTTGTCAATAGTATTTCCTTGTGTTTTTCCTTCTGTTCTTTTCTATGCATTTTTACTAAGTTATTTTGTTTTTAATTTATGGAATAAAACAAGTATTTCCATAACACAGTATAATAAAAAGATGACTGCACACAAAACTGCAAATCTGTTAGATACAACTTGCTGTTCCTTTTAAATATGTAATTATCATGTAAATTTCTTTTTTTCTTTTTTTCTTCCTCCTCTCCAAAAGAACCTCTTTTATTTTTCCTTTTTTGGTAAACTGTCACAACCTTCTAAGTCCCCCTGACCCCTACCTTCTCTCACCCAGATGGAAAAAAAAAAACAAAACAAAAAACTGCTTGTGACACTTGTCTTTTCATTTGGGTAAGTGAAGGGCAAAGGGGAGTTAGAAGGTAGGGGGTTGTGAAAGCAAAATAAATTCCCACGTTAACTGTGGCCAAAAATGTGTGTCTTCCTCTGCACCTGGGGTTCAGCCCCCTCTCAGTTAGGAGGCAGGCAGCATGCTTCATCCATTAGTCAAAGAGTACAAAGTGGTCAGGGTCAAAGGTTGAAGATTTGTCAGTCAATCAGTCAACAAGTCTTTATTCAATCAAACAACAAGTATTTAGTATGTACCTACTACATTCTAGGCACTGTGCTAGGCACTAGTGATACCAGTATAACAAATGAAACCCTATTCAGAAGGAATGTTGTATATTTTAACAGGGAGGCAAAATCCATGTGCAAGTATTGACAAAATAAATATAAAGGGAACATATGCAAATAAATACAGAATAATTAAATACAAGACAGTTTGAGAGTGAGGACAGTGAGTTGAAGTGGAAAGAGGCAGAATTGGGGAAGATTTCATAAAAGGCAGTATTTGTTAAATACTTACCAAGCACCAGGCACTATATATACCAGGGGAAGGGAAGCATTTATATGGTGTCTATTCTGTGCCAGACAATACATGAAGCGCTTTATTAATATCTCTCTTGATCCTCATAACAATTCTGTAATGTAGGTATGATATTATATCTACATTACAGTTGAGAAAACTGAGACAGACAGAGGTTAAGTGACACAACTAGTGAGTATCTGAGATCACATTTGAACTCAGGTCTTTGACAGTGCCCCATCCACTGCCCCGCCTAGCTACCTCAAGCAGTTCTTCCTTTTTTAAAAAATGTAACAATTTCAGGATATTTCCACTACTGAAGTATTAAGGGCAATAACCTAGTGCCAAAAAAAAGAAAAAGAAATTGATTTTGGAGTGAGTTTTTGTTATTGTTAGTTTTTAGAGAGAACGCCCTGGCAGAGATGGAAGTTGTTTCAGTTTTTAAAAATAAACAAATTTGTTTTAAAATTTATTTTATGCCTTCCCCTTTCAGTTTATTTTAATTTACTAAGAACCTATTTTATATGTGCCTAGTTACTTACAAGTTTTATGTAACACATTGTATTGCACATGTAACATGTTATGTTACATTGTATATCGCCTTGTTCCTTGTGACGTTACATGTGTAATATATTGTGTAACATATTGTGTTACACAGTTTATATGTGCCTAGTTACTTACATGTTTTATGTAATACGCATTACACATGTAACATGTTATGCTGCACTTTATATTGCCTTGTTCCTTACCTGTACCTGTGACATGTCACACATTTAACATTGTGTGACATGTTATGTTACATTTTATATTGCCTTGTTCCTTACCTGTATCTGTGACATGTTACATGTGTAGCATATTGTATAACATGTGTTATATAGTTTATATGTGTCCAGTTACTTTCAAGTCTCCCCTTGAGAGCAAAGGCTTTGTTGTTTTTAGTCAGTATTTGTATCCCTGCACTTAGCACAGTGTTTAGGATCTGGGAAGCATGGTTGTTGGCTTACTGCTTACTATTTTATCAGCACATAAAATATTTCTTCACATTATTCCTATACTAATTGCTGCAACACAGCCTCACTTTGGGGAGCAAAAGAAAGAGAAAATATTAGGCTTCCTTCACATGATAACTCAACTGATCCAACCCACATTTGTCCTCTCCTTCCTCCCTCTACCACAAAGGCTGCTGCCCAGAACTCATGAAATTGGGCTGACTGGCCCTATGGAAAGTTGTGAAGAAGGCCAGGTTGTCCTTCAGCTTGCCATCTCTTCCCCAGTACCTCGGGGCAGCACCATGACACTCAGCCACAGTACCCTTCTCTGATAGCACTCCAGTGGGAGACCGTTGCCTCCTGTTCTTTCCCTGTCCTTTCAGGATGATGTACTCTACTAAATGGGACTGAGTTAATCTGATAGATTAATCCATGCTAATATGTTAACTAGTCAATATGCAGTATTGCTCAAAGGCAGCAGGATGCCTTAAACCTATTAAAAATATACAAGTTCCTTGTGAAGATAATGGTAGTCATTTTAGGGACCTTAGAGAGCTGGTAATTCTGATCAAGGGACCTTTTTTCCATCAGATCATTTTATGTTGGATCTTTTCACTATTTCTTTTTTAAAATCTATATATGTAAGAAAAAGCCAGAGGACAAAAGGCTCTGTTTTTTGATAAGATGCCAATGTGGTGATGTCTGGTTATTTTTTCCCTTTTCCCTTCTTTTAAGGAATTAATTCCTTTCACAAACTAAAATATAGACATATTATATGTCATGTTATATTTGTTCATATTATAATATTCATATTATATGATATTATAAATGTTCATTTTATTTTATAAATGCTAATATTAGGAGAGAGCAGCCCATGGATGACCTGTGGAATTTTGCAGGAGCCAATGAGACTTCCCAGACCACACTTGGAGAATTTTTGTTCTGCTATCTGATGCTTCTTTTTCACAGGATGGGTGGGACTACAGGGTCTCAGACCTGTAGTGCTTATTAAAACAGCCTCCTATGGATCACAGCACTTTGGTCTGTTCTAAAAGGGCTTGGATATTTTCTCCCCTTGTAATTATGAGAGAGATGCTGGGGTGGTTTTTTATTATTATTAAATTTTTTAGGGAAGGAATTCTATGCTCTTTATTTGGAGTAATTGAATCGTTTCTAAAATAGCCATCATTTTGTGGTACAGAGGACCTTCTTTCAAAACACTGGTTTTCAGGTAGAACACTAACAACACTAATCATGTTATGTCTAGACCATACTGCATGAAGTTATGTCCCAGGGATCACGATGGAACCTGTGGTGTGACCGAATCAATGTCTATAATGAGCTATGCTGTAATAGGACTCCACTTAGAATACTAATGTCTCACCTTTGAGAAATTTGTTATCTAAGAACCTGGCTCACTCAAAACACAGCAGAAGACTAGAAATAGATGTTTCAGAATAGCCAGAACACTTTTCACTTAATATGTGTGTGAGAGCTCATATATTTCACTCATAGAATGAACTACAATAGCTTTCTAATTGGCCTTCCTGCTTCAGATATCTCCTCCCTTTTCCAAGTCATGCTATACACAGCTACTAAAGAGGTTTTCTTAAAGATCAATACTGACCACATGGACTCCCTGACTCAAGAAACTCTACTGACTCCCTATTACCTATAGGAAGAAATAGGAGTTTCTCTAGTTGGCATTTAAATAAAACCCTTCCTAACCTACCTTTCCAATCTTGTTATATATTACCCTTCCCTCTACAGTCCAAACAACTTGACTTTCTTATTTCTCATACATGGTTCTCCATCTAAAACCTCTATAGCTTTACATTGGTTCTTCTCCCATGCCTGAAATATACTTTCCTGCTCATCTTTCCCTCTTAGAATTCATAATTTTCTACAATCCTTTCCTACAAAAATCATCTTCATCAGAATTTCTTGACCTTTTTTGTGTGATCAACCTCCATGGTAGTCTTATGAATTGGCCTCTTCTCAGAATAATGTTTTTAAATTTAAAAATAAAATTTATAAGATTAGAAAGGAAACATTTTATTGAGTTATCAAAATACATTTTTAAGGATTTTTTAAGTACCCAGATTTCATATAAATCTCTGTGGAAGCATTTTCTAATCCTCTCAGCTAATAATGCTACACTCCCACAATGACCTTATCTTATTTTTTCTTGTTTTTTTTTGTAACTAATATTTTATTTTTTTCCAATTACATGTAAAGATAATTTTCAACACTCAATGTAAGATTGTGTTCCAAATTTTTCTTCCTAATACAGCAAGCAATCCAATATAGGTTATCTTATATCTATTTTTATCTATGTACATATTTGTATTTCTTGGACAGACTGTGTGAACTTTTTGAGAGCAAGAACTCTTGACAGTTTTGCTATTGTCTTTCCAATACCTAGCATAATGCCGAACACATAGTAGGTGTTTAATTCATGAGTATTGACTATTGATGGATGGAAGCCTCTTGACCTAACCAGCTTACCTCCTTGACTCTTGGAACTCATCGTGCTTTAAAATTGAAGAGAGGGCCTGGTCAGGCATACTGACAGCTGTAAAAAGTAATTGCTGATATTCTGACAGAAGGAAAGACATTTTAAAATCATAAACCTCTGAAAGAACAGTTCAAAAATCTCCTCAGGCTGGAATTGTGAACTCCAAGATCCCTGCACACTGCATTAGATAGTAAAAGCCTCACTATAGGTATAGTATGATAATTGGTGTCCTTAATTAACAATAACCCTAAGTCATTAAGAGGATATTAAATGTGTTCAGAATGTAGTAAATAATACTAGAGGCAAGGTAGCAAGACAGCCAGTCTCAGAGGCAGGAAGACTTGGATTCAAGTCTAGTTGTATGATCCTGGGCAACTTAATTTATCTATCAATGATTATCTAAGATTATAAATTTCCAGGAAGATGCTAACCTGCTTTGGTAAAGGGAGTTTCCGTACCTAAAAGTTTCCCAAGCTAATGAAATTACAAGTCTAGTCCCTATCACTACAAAAACAGTAACAACAACAATAATAATGATATTGAACATTTTTATAAAGTTTACAAAGCACTTTATAAGCATTTTCCCATTTGACTCTCACAATAATTCTGTGAGGTATTTTGCCCATTTTGCAGGTGAGGATATTCAGACCAAGAAATTAGATGACTTGTTCAGAATCATTCAGCTACTAAATATTTGAGTTAGGATTTGACCAGGAAGCTTCTTGTCTTTCCCTGACTCTATCCATTAAATCACCCAGATGCTGATGTGAATAAAGTATGGAGAGCATGTAGTAGTTCTTTAGGATTTTTATCCAAAATGTTTAATATTAAAGAAATTTTTGATGTCTAAAGTGGTAAGCATTCTGCTATCCTGGGCAACTCATTCACCAAATTTTCCATATAATTGAATTTTTTTGTACTCTGCATATTCAAAAGAATTTTTTTTTCTTAACGACACACATTACTACAAGTAAGAATTCTTCTACAACAGATTTCTGAAACCAATAGTTGGAGCTATTTTAAATTATTTGTCTGATCAGAATAGAGAAGGCCAAGTTGACATAGGATTTTGAGGGAATCTTATTAGGGATAAAACTCAAAGAAAATAGATTAAAAAAAAATCAGTCCTTATAGTCTCATCCTTGGTACCAGATCAAATTTTGAAAAGGAGAAGTTGGTATACAAGTTGAGTTGGCTAATTGAGTTTTCTCTGAATGAACCTCAGTCTTCAAGCTGATTTTCTAGTTTACATTAATTTTGCACATGGGAATGTTTTGTGTACAACATGGCAGGTTTTCTGCCGTAGGCATGTAACAAATGGGTCTGGATCAGATGAGCCGGAACCCGCCGACATGCTGGGATTCTTGGTACGGTAGCCGGAGTTTCCATGGCGGCAAGAGCTGATTTTTAAAAAATCTTCCCTTGTGCCTCATTCTGCTCCTGCTACCTGAAAACCAGATGCTTTCTCTATATTCAAACAGGCATCACTGTGAATCTGCAACCTGATAAACTCACTAGAAAGGGCCTTTGGTGGGCCAGCCCCCAGGAGACTCTGGGAGCCCATTGGGCAAAGCCACCAGGCTGCCTTTTTGTTCTCACTTTCCCCATTTCAATGCACTATAGCAAACACTGTAGACAAAGCCCTGAATACAAAGTACACAGAAGTGGGAAATTACACTTAAGCGTAGCTAAAGCTGTAACCAAAAGAGAGCAAAAGTGGGAATAGCTTAGTATGTCTGCCACATCTGTGGAAGCTAGAGCACAAAGTTTCTGAGTTGCAGCAGTGTTGGCCAGGAGATCACTTGATATGTCTGGAGAGAATTAACAAATGACATGGCCTTTATGTGCTCCTAAGGAACAAAAGTTTGAGAATTAAAGATAAAATCTCAGTAGGAGTGTGGATAGAGGAGGAAGGAAGGCAACAAGCATTTATTACGTACCTGCTATGTGCCTAGCACTGTGCTAAGTGCTTTACAAACATTATTTTATTTGGTCCTTACAACAGCACTATGAGACAGATGTATCCCAAATTGGAGGAAATTAAGGCAAGCAGAGGTTAAGTAACTTTCTGAGCATCCCAGGTAGGAAATGCCGAGACTAGCTTAGAATTCAAGTCTTCTGACTCTAGGCTCAGTGCTCCTGTCACTATACCTCATAGCATAGAAGTATATGCTTATTTCCAGAGATACTTAATTTTCTTGGAAACATGAGCCTCCCTAATTTTAATTAGAGCATTAAAAAAATTCATATTCAGCAAGGTCCAAATCTGTTAGAAGTTTCTCACTTTTTCAATCTTATTCTCTCCTAAAATCTTCCATATTCAAACCTCTCATGCCTTTATTTTTGTTTTATTTAGCCTAATTCATAAAAGGGGTTTCTTTCAGGGAGGAGAGTTACGAGAATGTTTAATAGCAACAGGGTTCGAATCTGGCCTCAGACTCTGAGTAGCTGTGTGACCTTTGACTTCTCTGTATCCTAGTTTCCTCAGCAATAAAAGGGATCTTCTAAGAATGCACAGACCTGGGTGCTCAGGGTAGTAGAGGGAGAGACAGGAAATATTGGTTAAGACATGTCTTGGGCTTTTCTTCAGACATATCCAGATTTTATTAACAAAAGCCTTTTCACTATGGAAGATAAAGGGTATGGTGTAAAGAAGCATATTGCCACATTTCACTTTGTGACTTCTCATTTATTTTGTTTTGAATGTTCTCTCACATACAGGTTTTGATTGGAATTTAGTATTCAAATGGGATTACATGACCCCAGAGCAGAGGAGAGCACGCCAAGGAAATCCAGTTGCTCCCATAAAGTAAGTTCTTTCACATCTTTTAAAGATGATGTTTAAATAATTGGTTTTGATACCATTTTCTAACTATTAACTTGCCATATAACTGGCCCAGCATTTTGTCTCCATATTTCTCATCTTCTCACACAGGGTGTAGACATCTCCATTAGTTGATAATGTGCTTTGAAATTTTTTTAAAAAGCCTGACTTGTCTATATCCCTTAATTTAGGTGGTCAGATCTGTTTTTCCTTAGTGTTATTGTAAAAATATATTAAGTACCACAAAAGTGTAACAACCTTGTTGTTGAAGCTGGTGCTGTTTTTGGTTTTTCCCAAGCTTGGCTTCCTTGTGTCAACAGGTTATGTTATGGAAGTCCAAAGGTGACAGTGGCTTGCTTTATAATTGTTTGCCTTCCTTTATTTTGTGACAGTGCCTACATATTATAAGAAATTAGTGAGGATACATTAGGGGTATTAGGATATACATTAGGTATTCTCTATTTATAGATCGAATTCATGTCCAAGTACATTGTGTAGCTTATTGCTGTGAGAAGGAAATGTCAAGCACTGCGATCCCCATTTTACAGATAAGGAGACTGATCCAGAGAGAAACAATTTGCCCTGAATAAATCAGCAAATTTTGCCCTGTAGTTTTCAGTATCCCTAGTGGGCTGTATAATGTCAAGGCAGTAAATTGTTGGTCTGCTACGCCTGCAGTGGTAGAAGAAAAACGAAGCTGTTTGAATCTTAAGTGTGGAATACTGGCTGGAGTTTATTTTGAAAATCAATCTGTAGTTCAGATATTGGACAGCTCTGAAAGAGAGAAAACTTCTGACTTTGATTTCCAATCTCTTCCTTCCTTCCCTCCCTTCCCCATTTCTGCTTCTTTAGAACCCCCATGATCGCTGGCGGGTTATTTGTGATGGATAAATTCTACTTTGAAGAACTGGGAAAGTACGATATGATGATGGACGTATGGGGAGGAGAAAACCTGGGTATGTGTCTTGTTTCTTCAGAATACCTAGTCTTTTGATAGAAAGCAATTTCTAATTTATGCAAGCTTGGAGTGCTTGGCTATCTAGTTCTGGAGAAATATCAAAGGAATAGACCCACAGACAACAGATTCTCAATTAAAAGATGTTGAAAAAAGGAATGAGAATAGTAGTCTGGATTATGGGGAATGAAGATCTGACTAACGAGATGTTCTTGTTAATGTTGGCCTTGTTGTAAATAAGGATCTGCAAGCTTGGAAGCAGAAATGTGTATAGGTAGAGTGAAATTTGAAGGGGAGAAATAGATTTTCTATAAGTCTTGTAGGAGACCATTTCTGGGAGGAAAATATCCAGCAAAACCTGGAAAAAATAACCAGTTTTGATCTCTCAATTAAGATAGTGATTCTTGGGATATGATGGAGTCTCAGTCATCAAATGAGCTAGAATTGAGGTCAATGAATATAATTCTTTGTTGAGTACTTATGCAAAAGCCTCCTAGTTTTATTTGCTTTTTTTTTTAAATTAGACCTTGCAAATTATTATTACCTAGATACAATTTAATTTCATAGATTTATAACTGTGATTTAATAGTTGCACCACAGTTAGAACTGAAAAGATTTTTTTTTTTTGCTTGAAGCCATTAATTTCAAGTACTTACTTCTGAGCTAATTATCCTTGGCTACTGAGTTTTCTTTTTATTATCTTTTGCCTTTGGGTGAATCTTTTTGCAAGTTCATTTAGGAAAGGGAGAAAAATCTGATGATACTATTATTTTGAATGGTTTTGATTTTTTAAAAGTTGTAATATAATTTTGTTTTTTTTTAAGTTGTAATATAGAACCAAAGATGGGCCTTTTCCCCTTCATTTAAGAAACTGACATGATGTTTGTTTTCTAATCATTTAGATGACTTGAAACTTTTGCTGATGTTGTGCATAATTTTTGGAGCCTTTCAACTGCTGAAGAAATTTGTATTGCTGAAGTAATTTGTTCATAAAACTTAGTGACTAAATTTAAAAAATATCTAAAAGTTTAAAAAAAATAAGGTTGCTCTTTTGAGCTTATCTAAACTGAAGATACTTGGGCTTTGTATGGATGGGGCAGAGAGCTGGTTTTTCTAGAACTGTAATGCAACTAATTAAGATTTTAGAAAGGGTTCCAAGTCACCCAGCTTTTATGGAAAGACCACTTTAGAACACATTTCAGCATGGGTGACTATACACCCAATCAAAAATAACATGTTTTAGAAAATTAGGCAATGCTTTATTTATGTCAGCAGCAATATACATTCAATGTGTAGCACTGTTCTTTATATTCCTTAGTTCTTCCAAAGTGATTCTTGCCAATTGGGATCTTGTGACACGATGCAGAGACAGTTTTTACCCCCAAAATGAAAAGAGACCTTTCACTCAAATGCCAGAATGAAAGAGATTTGTTTACAGTCTCTTACTTTGCTTTTGTTTTGATTTCTATGCTTCTGTACTTGTGCTATTGAAATTATTGTACTAAGATCATAGTTCACAGAATCCCAGTTCTGATATTTACAAATTGTGTGACTGTGGGCAAGTACCCTAAGCTCTCTCAGGTTCCTTTATCTGTAAAATGGGTTTAGTGGTACTAGAACTAGATAGGTCACAGAATTTTATAGTATGGTGACTTGAGAATAGAATAAGGTGTATATCAAAGGAATAATATTAGGAAAGTGTCAGTAAACCAGGAGGAAAGCTAAATCCAGTATCTTAGCATTTCATCTGCAAGAAATCTCTTTCTCCTCTCATTGTTGGAGGCAATAGGATATTTCCCTAGGAGTTTTCTACTCCAGATTTTTTGATGAAATAAGGTCCTGCTTTTCAAAGGATGTATAACCTACAGGCTACCTCCCTTTTCTTCACCATTGCTGTGGATTTTGGCTGCAAACCACATATGGCAGAGGTAGCCAGTTATTTAATTTCTACCCATGTATTATCCATGGTAACATTGCAGCGATATATGCCCAAATCTAATTATTATTGAAAATTTTCAAGCATCTCCACCTAAACTAAGAAGTCTTCCATTATTTTTTTTTTATGGAGAGCCATTGTATTTTTGGTAAATTGAAAAAATAAATTGATCTTCAGGTTCCCTATAATACAGAATCCATATTTCTCGAGACAAGAGAATAAATGGGTTGCTGGGTAACCCAACCCGATGGATAGAGTGCCACGTCTGAAGTCAGAAAGTCTTGTCTTTGTAAGTTCAAATATGGCCTCATATAATTACTAATTGTGTGACTATGAGCAAGTCACTTAATCCATGTTGTCTCAGTACCTCATCTGTAAAATGAACTGGAAAAGAAAATGGCAAATTACTCCACTATCTTTGCCAAGAAAATTCCAAATGGGATCAGTCAAACATTAGTGAAAAATGACAGAACAACATTTGTTTTTCTTATGAAAACTAGACTTTGCATAATTAATTCTTAATGGGGAAGCCTTCTTGCCAATCTTGAGATTTTATTTAAAGTAGGTATTATATGTAAGTGAAAGCTTATGGAGCCTAAAAAATTATTCCTATTATATACTAGTATAATGGAAACACCATCAAATCTAGAGTTATAAATTCTAACTAAGCCACTGGACACCTATATATCTTAGAATATCTTAGACCTGTTTGGGCTTTCTTTCCCTCATCTGTTTAAAAAAAAAAAGAGGGGGACTAAATGGTCTCCAAGTTCCTTTCAATCTTTAAAGCTATGGTACCAATAATCCTTTAATTATTTAACTTTTAAAATGACTTCAGTATCCAATAAACCTAATTAATTCAGACTCAGCTAATTTAGAATGTGTTGTAATTTGAACAAGTATTGAGCCAAAATTTACTTTTACAATCATCAGGAAAGGATTTACTAATCAACAAATACTTTTTGAGTACCTCATAACATATTTCTACTTATATATATATGTGTATGCTTTTTACCCAAGCCTATATGGTGCCTGGGGATGAATTATTTTATTATTGAATTGGATTATTTTCTTGTTGATAGAAAGCAAGCCAGCATTTATGTGCAGTGAAAGTAAAACAGGTTTGAAGGTTATCAAATAGTAAGAGCTTCTAGGTGGTTTGTAAAAAACAGGCATCTTTGAATCAACAATTTAGCATCAAACTGGAATTCATGAGATTATCTATAAACTTTTCCTGATGGAATAAAGCGGAAGGTCAGAATAAAAATATTTTTTAATTTAAATTTTTTAAAACTTTTTTTCATTTAAATTTTTATGGATTAAAAAGCAGAAACACAGGCTAGTGCTCAATTAATATTAAATAATAGTATTAGAAGGAACTAGATGTTTAATTATCTTTTTTGTCTAATTACAAAGTTTCATGGTTTTTTTGGCTGAGACAATTGGGGTTAAGTGACTTGCCTAGGGTCACATAGCTAGGAAGTGTTAAGTGTCTGAGACCAGATTTGAACTGAGGTTCTCCTGACTTCAGGGCTAGTGCTCTATCCATTGCACCAACTAGCTATCCCCATGTGGATACTTTAAAAATGTTGTTTAAGTCTTTCATTTTAAGGATTACATATTGTTCAGTTCCCCATTTACTTTTTAGTATTGCTGACCTGCTCTCTCAGAACATCTTTATACACAGGATAGAGGAATATCAGCTAGACATTAATTAATACAGCTAGGTAGATTTGTACCTGGTTGGGTAGCTTTATCGATAGTGGAAAAGAGTGAAGAGAGAGAGAGACAGATCAGAAAGTAGGGAGATGCCTCTAGTGGCCCTTTCTGGTCAACATTTTTCTTAGTGACTTGGATAAAGAGACAGAAGGCATACATATCCAAGTTGCAAGAGACACAAAGTTGAGAGTGAATGAAAAAATTAGTATTCAAAAGAATTTTGGCCCACTGGAATGGTAAGCCAAATCCAACAAGATGAAAGAGAGATCATTGGCTTTAACGGTAGAAAGGGTTTTAAGGCTCACCTGGTCTAATGATGTCAAATTCAGATAGTGCATCTACTAACATATTTGCATATGTGCATATGTGTTCCTTTTAAACAAGCTTTTTTTGTGGGATGAATTTGGTGGGATTGAACTGCTGATTTAGAAAACCATAGATTAACATTATCTTTGGTTTTGTGTATTTTTATTTATTTTGTTGGTGTTCCTAATTTCATTTTAATCTGGTTCTGGCCACACTCAAAAGTGTAGGGTAGGGTGGACTATAAGTTTGTCCCCTCTGATCTAGGCCAACCTTCTCATTTCCTGCACTTATCTTTGGAAAAATCCAGCTGCCTATTTAAGGATGGAGGGAGAGATGTCTTTTGGTAGTAGCTTACATGAAACAAGGTTTAGAAGTTTTAATTGACTGCAAATTCAGTGTGAAAAAGCAATGTGGCATGATAACATGATTGCAAAAAAGCTAATGTTGTTTGGGGCTTTACGCTGAACTGGTCAGATCACATCTGGAATATGGTCAGTGATTCAGCATTTAAGATGATTGACAAAGTGGAACACATGCAGAGGAGAGACCATGATGGCAAAAAGTATTGGAAGCCTTTCATATCTGCATCAGCTGAAAGAATATTTAAGATATTTAGCCTGGAAAAAAAAAAAAAGCTAATGTGTTAGCTAAATGTGTCTCTAAATAATTTTAAAACTGTTATTGAAGGGTAGAAGGGGGATACATTTTTTTTATTAGTCTAGAAAGTAAACCTAGGAGCAATGCATGTAATGTAAAGATGGATTTTGCTTCACTTGAGGAATAATATTCTGACTATTAGAGCAGTTTTCAAAAATGGAATGGATAATGTAAGATAGTGACTTCCCTTTCAGTGAAAGTATTTAAGAGACAAGATTATCAGATATGTTTTATGAGGAATTTCTGCATGGGATAAGATGTTATGCTAATGATTTCTTAGAGTCTTATTAAAACTGAAGACATAATAATTCAAAACCTCTGTGTTAATTGATTTATTTAAGTCCTTTGAAATATTTTAATTCAATCAACATTGTATTCAGTGGCCATGTTTCACCAATCAACAAACCAGGAGTTCACCTAGTGTAAGATTGAGAATGTCTGAAGATGTTAAACTTCCATCTCATTCTTTGAATAATCACTTGTTCTCAATTATTGTTACAGAGATTTCATTTCGAGTGTGGCAATGTGGTGGCAGTCTAGAGATCATTCCTTGCAGCCGAGTTGGGCATGTGTTCCGGAAGCAGCATCCCTATAGTTTTCCAGGAGGCAGTGGCACTGTGTTTGCCCGGTAAGCAGCTTTTTAAAAAAAAGCTTTTAACTTAAAAAAAAAAATTGTTGTAACTCATTCTCTTTTTCTCCTGAATAAGTTACAGCTACCCAACTCAACTAGACATCTCCCTGGAAGGCAGGGGAAATAACCTTTGAAAGAAAATCCTAAACCACAGGCTATTTTTGTTTTGAATAAGGAGAAGATCTTTTTGCTTAGATGCTAAATTTTGTATTGTCAAATACAATTTCAAAACTTTTTTTTTAATTCACAGGAATATTTATGCAAATTTGGGGACTAAGCTAATTTAAATATTCAATGTTTCTATGCAGAATGGTTAATTTAAGATGTGATTAGATATTTGATCTTTAACAATTTACTTAACCTTTCCATACCTCAGTTCCTCATCTCTAAAATGAGGATACTAAGCCAAATGATTCTCTCTGTATGTCTTTGCAATTCAAAAAATTCAGTAACATTAAATTAAGAATATGGGTATTTAGAAATTATCCGTGAGCTCTATGGATAGAGGAAGAGTTCATGACCAAGCGAAATACTGTGAGCATCATAGAAGGTAAAATGGACAATTTGATTATAGAAAATTTTAAAGGATTTTTGCACAATCAAAACAGGTGCAACTAAAATTAGAAAAGAAGCAAGTAAATTGGGATGAGGAAAGTCATTGCAGCAAACTTTTTAAATATATATCTTTTTGCTAAAACATGGAACTGATTCCAATTTACAAAAACAAGAGCTTTGCCAAGTTAATAAAAAGTTAATAGACATAAACAGAAAGTTTTCAAAAAAAGAAATCTTTGAGTGAGAGGAAGTAGAAAGGAGGAAAGGCAGAAAAGAAAAATAAATTTTGTTAATTAAAAAATATATATGTAATATGTGTGTATATATATTTTAAAGAAGACAACCTGGGGAGGAAAAAAGAATATAGGCATTTTAATTTAATAAAAATGTAGGTCTGCCACTCATTTGAAATGAGAATACAAATGAAATATGAATTGCCTATGGATCTTCGAACTTCTTAACAACTCCTGCCTCCTATCACTGTATTTAATTGCTTCCACTCTATCAATGCCTGTTGAGCTGCTGCCTATTATTGAAAGTTCAGTAAAGATCTAACTGCTCTGTGAAGATTCCAGCTCTTTCCTAACATTTGATTTGTAATTCACTTAAGCACTTATGTGCTACTTTCATTTATATATGTGTATGTCTTATCTTGCCTATTAATTGAGGTCCTTAGGGACAAGATGTTAGTCATCCTCATATCCCTGAAGTGCCTTCCTTGTAGTAGATTTCAAAGTGCTTTTCAAAAGAATATAAATAATCAGAGCTTATACATATATAACATTTAAGTAAATACTTTTCCTCTTAACAATTAATGGGGTAGGTACCATAAGTATTATTAACTTCATTTTGCAAATAAATAAATTAAATTCAGAGAAGCTAAGTAATAGTATTGTAGGTTTTAGAGCAGAAGGAGATCTTAGCTCAACCATATCATTTTACAGATGAGGATACTGGGGCTACATAGAGATAGCCACTGAGTAGGTGACCAAGATGGAATGTGAATCAAGACCTCCCACTCCAGAATCAGTATTTCTACTTTCTACTGTACCATTTGACTAAGGTCTCATACAACTAGTAAGGTTTTTTTTGGTTTGGTCTGGTACATGGTAACTAGGGTTAAGTGACTTGCCCAGGACTACACAGCTAATAAATCGTGTCTGAAGCAGGATTTCAACTCAGGTCCTCTTGATGTCAGGGCCGGTGCTTATCCAGCGCTTCATCCAGCTTCATCCAGCTTCATCCAGCTTCATCCAGCTTCATCCAGCTTCATCTAGTTAGCTTCCTCAACCAATAGGATTTGAACCCAAAACCTGAATCCAAGGGCAGAAGGCTTTTTTATATGCCCTAATACCTCTCTTAAATAAATCGATGCAAGCTTGCCTGTTTAAGAAAGGAGAGAGTCTATGACAAAACATAGATTATATAATAAATATAGGAAGAAGAATAAGATTGTGCTATGTGTGTGAACTATTGAATTGGAAATATCAGTTGAATTGATTGGTCATTTCACTTAAGTAACTGGTTTATCAGGTTGTTGTATTTTTTAAATTTGTTTAGCTGACTGAATTGTTATTTGGGTATATCAGAAAGAACAGCCCCAAAGTTTCTTAAGTTCCTCACCTGATTCTTATAACCAAAGTTCTGTCATTTTCTCAACAAAGTAGGCACGTGCCTTCACGCCATTTGTCCACCATGATTGCCTACCCATTCAATATTCTCAGCTGGTTTTCCTTTTGCTTTCACTGGCCATTATTTTACTCCCTCCCGGAACTCAGGGTCTGAAATTATAGGACAGATTCTCCTAAGTTCTTTCTCTACCCGAAACATGAAAAAGCCACTCAAGTCTAGAGTCCCTTCTTTTAATCAGGTTGCCATAATATTTACATAAAATTCTTAATACATATATCAACTTTGAAGATATTTTTGCTCAGAGTTAATTCATAAGTAGAAGGTATTTCATTATCATTTTGGAAACTGAAAGTTTCATCTCCTGGGACCTTTTCAGGTGAAAGGTTTTACATTGTTTTCTATTACAAAGCGCCCACAGATCCTCAACAGTAAAATTTCCATTTCTATTATTATTTTATAATTCTAGCACCTAGCACAGCTCCTGCCACACAGTAAGTGCTTAATAAATATTTACTGATTGAGTCTTCTTTTCCTGTGTCCAAGCTATTCTTTTTTTTTTTTTTTTGAAAGGAGGGAATGAAGAAGCAACTATTAAATGCTTATTATATGCCAGGCGGGGCAGCAAGGAGGCACAGTGGATGCAGTCAGAAAGGCTTACGATCAAATATGACCTCAGATGGTTGCTAGCTGAGTAACCCTAAGCAAGTCATTTAATTGCCTAGCTTCCTCAGCTGTAAAATGGAGATAATAATGGGACATACCTCCCAGAGTTGTTGTGAGGGTCAAGTGAGATAATGTTTGTCAATATTTTTTTTAGCACAGTGCCTGGCACATAATTGTTTAGTCATTTTTTTTCAATTGTGTCTGATTTTTAATTATCCTATTTGGGATTTTCTTAGCAAAGATTATTTTCTAAGAGGTTTGCCAGCTCATTTTCTTCTCCAGCTCATTTTATAAATGAAGAAACTGAGGTAAACCGGGTTAAGTGACTTGTCCAGGGTCACACAGCTAGTAAGTACCTGAGGTCTGATTTGAACACAAATTTCAGCACTCTTATCTTCTGTGCCTCCTAGCTGGCCCTTCATGACACATAGGCAGCACTTAATAGTTACTTCTTTATTAGCTTAGACACAGGTAGAAGAGAAGGGACCAGTCAATCAATCAATAAATGTTTATTAAACACTTACTGTGTGCCAGGCTCTATGCTGTGCTGGTAGTTTTTAATATTAGAAATTTTTTAATATTATAAGACTCAGCGAACTACTTGGTAGAATTTAGAATTTTGTTGTTTTTCCCACAGCAAATGAATATATCCCAAAGGAAGCATTTCCCTGAATTGATAGCATAAAATTCAAATTTGGTGAAGATCATTGGGGGTCAATGGGGCTGTTAGGTTTGGCCTGCCTGGCTTATCTATAGCGATGGATAACATGATAAAATGAAGATACATATCAGATCTCAAAAATCTCAGCTTAAACAAATTTTAACTACTTTCACTTAAGACATTTTTTTTTAACAGCAAATGAGAATCTTGAAGTGACTGATATTAAATTTTCTCTGTTCACCTTGACTTTGTTTTACTAGAGATTGGTAGTAAGCAGCACAATGACCAGAAAGTAAGGAGAAAAATTAAATTAATTTCAAAATTAATTTATAATTATACATTTAATTATATATAGAATAAGAATATAGAATTATAAAAATAAAAATTTATAAATTAATATAAATTAAAAAAACAAATAATCAGCTTCTTAGGAAATTAGGTTTGGCTGTATGTAATCTTTCAGTTCACAACCTTCTTCATGAAGCTTTCTCTTCTCCCAGATCCCTATTTGGAAATTATCTTTTCATCAACCTCTTGTAGTGCTCTACCTATCTTATACTTTTATAAAAATATATTCTTTATTATAGTTCTTGCATATTCATGACTATTGCCATCCATGATTCCCCACCCCCCACCATGAAATTATAAAGTCTGTGGGGACAGAACCATGTCTTAATTGGAGTGTCTGTGTATGTGTCTGTGCATGTGTTCATCTCCCTCAGTGCTTAATGTAATACTCTCCACATAGTAAGTATCGAATCAGTGGATTTTGGATATATTAATTGAAATTGGATGGATGTGTTATACACAAACATTAGAATCATCAAATGTTAGTACTTGAAGGAGCAACAGGGATCATCATGTTCAAATCTTTAACTTTGCCAATGAGTAAACAGAGGCTCAGAAAAATGGAAGTATTTTGTTTGAAGTTATACAGTAAGCGGCAGAGGCAAAGAATGAAAGATGTCCGTTCAGCAGTAGAAATGTGGGAGAACCACAACATTCTAAAAAAAAATTTATAATGATTTTTCTCTGGGATTTCTCTATGACCCAGTATCTCATAATTATCTGTTACATGTAATTGATATGAAGAATATCAAGCAGCCCCATCTCACAGAAATGTGAGTGCCAGTGACCATCATGTGAGAGATAGGGTCCCAAAAAGCTCCATGGAAATTAGATCACCTTATGATCATTTTTTGAGTCATTTTTCAGCCATGTCTAAGTTTTTGTGACATCATTTTGGAGGGGTTTGTTGTTGTTGTTTTTTGCAAAGACACTGGAGTGCTTTGCCATCTCCCTCTCCAGCTCATATCACAGATAAGAAAACTGAAGCAAATTGTAAAGGGATTTGTCCAGGACCACATAGCTAGTATGTGTCTGGGGCCAGATTTGAACTCAGAAAGTTGAGTCTTCATGGAACTCTTATCTGTTGTGCCACCTAGATTTACAATCTTTACAACTGGACTTGGAATTAAGAAAATCTGAATTCAGAGCCTGTCCTAAATATTTAACTAGATGTATGATCCTGTGTAAGTGACTCAAATCTTTTAAGTTTCTTCATCTGTAAAAATAGAAGCTTGAACTCAGTGATCTCCAAAGATTTTTTTCAAGTATAAAATCTGTAATAATTCTTTTCTCTCATCCTATTCCAAACTCCTCTAAGAATGAAGAAACTATGGTTCCACAGCAATGATCTAGCTTGTCCATAGTCATACAAGTTATTCCTGTGAGGTCCAGAATTTGAACCCAGATCATGTGACTACCAATGCAACTTTCCTTCCATTATTCCTGGCATACCTAGAAAATGTTTTATTTAAAGGAATTTATTTAAATTTTATTTAAAGAAATACATCAATTTTTAAAATCGTGGAACACTTTTGTAATGCAAATATGTTTTCTATTTTGAGGTTTTCTTAAAATTGGGTAGCCTGTAAAGTCACAGGTGCTAGGAGATGACCAGCCTATCTGTTTTGGTTGGATCTGTGATGTGAGCCATGGCAGTCTGTTTTAATGTTCCACAATTGTTTTAGAGATTTTTTTTGTTGTTAGTAAGATGGAACGCAGATTTGACAGTCTTTAATAAATGTTACACATTTAAATTTAACCGGCCCCAATATCCTTGAATCTCATGAATCTTCATATTTCCATGATGTTTGGCCCATGATTTAACCTCTCCATTAGCTGCAGAGCCATGCGTGATTGTGAGGGTTAGGGATGTATGGGTTTTCATCTGACAAATGAAAGCTCAGATCCTTGTCTGTGTTGCCCCCGTATGATGCAAAGTGAGCCCTGGAGATGTATTCTTAAGGTCATCTCCTTTTAATCTATATTCCTTGTCAAAACAAGACACCAGCTCACCTCAGGCAGACAGGAAGAAAAGAATAATGTAAACATTAAATCATCTCTTCTTTTCTTTTCTTTTCTTTCCCTTTCCTTTCTTTTTTTTTTTCCTAAAGAACTATGTCTGTTGTTTCTATACTCTTAACCTATGAATACCTGGAGAGTAAAGCTGTTATTGCATATATTAGGCACCATGCCTAGCACTCTGTGGATGATAGGAATTCTTTTGTGTTCTTTAATGTAATACTGCCCTAGTCCCTCCACATCAAAATGTCTCAGCCAGCCCTCTGGTCTCTCCTTTCATTCTTGGAAAATTAGTATGCTGGAAAGAAAAGCAACAAGAATTCTCTTGGAAAGAACTATGGAGTCTGAATGCAGATCGAAACATACTATTTATTTTCACTTCTTTTTTGTTTTTTCTTTCTCATGGTTTTCCCCTTTTGTTCTGATTGTTCTTTCACAACATGACTAATGAGGAAATAAGATTAATATGATTGTACAGGAATAACCTGTATCAGATTGCTTGCTGTCTAGGCAAAAGAACAGGAGGAGGGAGGAAGGGAGAAAAATTTGGAATTCAAAAATCTTATAAAAGTGAATGTTGAAAGTAATCTTGAAAAAAATAAAATAGAAGAAAGGGGCATGATGATATTGTAGATTAAAAAAAAAGAATTCTCTTGCATTCAAGATACATTTATTGATTGTCTATCAAATGCACAGCACTGTGGTGGCCATTTTGAGGGACATAGTGCTATCTACAGTATAATCTTTACCCTCAAGGAGCTTGAACTGTAGAAGGCTCTTGCTTTGCTATGTTCTGTAGGGCATTCATTATAGCCTGGACCTTCCTTTGCTGACAGGTTTCATGGAAAAGCCCAGGTAGAAAGAAGCTGTCACCACAGAGGAGTTCACACAGGGATGATGGCAGGAATCTTCTCAAAACACTTTTGTTGTTGTTGTTGTTGTTGTTCTTAGAAATACTCGCCGGGCAGCAGAAGTCTGGATGGATGAATATAAAAATTTTTACTATGCAGCAGTGCCTTCAGCCAGAAATGTTCCTTATGGGAAGTAAGTATTGCCTCTCCTTCTTTCCTCTACTTCATTCAAAAGCATTTGGGGTATTTTTTGGCTAGGACTTTAGCCCCTCAAAACCCAACAGCTGTCTAGTTGTCAAAGAATGAATTTTAAAATTCATTCTTAAGGAATGACAAAAGGCCCTAAATCAGGGGCACGAACCTCAGGTGCAATGTCCCACCTTAGGAAGGAAGGAGTATTCTACAAGTGGAATATATTTTAGCATTGGGTAGAAGGAGGCCATATTCAGTTCAACAACAAACACTACTTAATGGTCTGATATGTACTAGATTTCTGCTCTAATCAAAATACAGAAGCAAAAAAATCTCTGCTTTCTAGAAGCTTATAGTCTGCTGGGAACAGAGGGATGCAATTGTTCATAAATAAACAAATACAGAATCGTCTAAGGAAGGAGAAAGCACTGGCAACTTGAAGAAGGGAGGGGGGTTTGGGGCTAGTGATATTATTGGAAAAGGCTCCACATCAAAAAGAATGAAGTAAGGTACAGATTATAAGTGGTAAAGGTGAAAAATGAATATCATGGCAGAACAGACATAGAGATAGAGTGATGAACTCAGGGTACATACAGCAAGTTAGCTGGAATATAATGTTCATGAAGGGAAGTGCTATGAAATAAAGCAAGAAAGGTAAGTTGGAGCCAGATTGGAAGTGTTATTTAATGCCCTTACTGTTATCAATAATGGTGATGGTTTTTTCCTTATCTCTTTCTCCTTAGTATTCAGAGTCGACTAGAACTAAGGAAGAAACTTAGTTGCAAACCCTTCAAATGGTACCTTGAAAATGTCTACCCTGAATTAAGGTAAGTCTCCAAAGTCTGGATTTTATTTTGTAGGTACTTTTTCTGGCTGGGGATTTAGCCCAAAGAATTTCTCTTCCTTGATGGAGGTAGCTACTTTAGATTTTACCTTGTCATTTTAGGGTTCTATTTTTCTTCCTAGAACTGGTAGGGATTGGGAGACATCCTATTCCACTCTTTTTTTCCAGTTAGCACTATTATGTGGCTGACAGTTATGGAACCCTTATTTCTGAAATATTGAAATTGAGGATCACACCAAGAGTATTAGAAAGTCATATTGTATATTGAGCAGGTTGATATACACTTCAAAAAAAAGAAAAGAAAAGAAAAGCAGTGTAAAAGATGTCATCAAAGAAATGTGTGAGTAAAAAAGAAGATGAATTAAGCATGTGATAAAAGCAAGGGATAACCAGTGGATTATTTATATTCCATTAATATATTCAGGATGTCAGGCGGAAATGAGAGGAACTTCCCTCCCTACCCCTCTGTCCCCAGGACCTTGGTGTCCCTATAGTGAATTCCCTGCAGCTCATGGGTAAGAGTTGTGTATTATATATAAAATAAAATCTAAAAGCATCAGCTTGAATAGATTGCTATCTGCATTATTGGAACAGATGTCCCCATGGATGAGGTCCAAGATCCATTAAAATTTTTGAGTACTTTGCCTATGCCATACGAGACAGATAGTGTTAAATTGTTCCTCAGAGATTCCACAATTTCCTTTCTAGTATTTACTCTGCCTTCCCTCTGTTCAAACAGTGCTTTCCAAATCAAATATTTCGTCACATAATTCAGGAAGGTCACCAAGAAGAGTCACCATTTTCCCTGCAACATTACTCTGTTCCTGACTGATGTGTCTCTTGACACTTCTTTGCATTGCCTCCATACTTGCTGTAGGCTTTAGGAGGCAAAATTATAGTTAAGGCAATGCTTTCCCCTCCACTTCATGATAGATCTTACCTTCTATTAAGTTGGGTTTTTGAAGGGTGTCTAATAGAATGCAAACTGATTCAGTCTTGCCCAGATGATGGCGTCTTTGCGTTCAAGAATAGCCTATGGGTGACAAGTTATTTAGCTGCAGTAATTGTCTAAGACATCTTCTGGTGGGGATTTTATCTGTTGGTGAAGGATTTTTTAAGAAATAAATTTTTATTGATACATTTGGCTTTACATCATTCATATTTTTGAATTTGTTTCTTGCCCTGGCCTATACTCATCCCTTACAATGCAAGAAGGAAAAAAAAATCTTCAAAAAGTAAGCAGCAATGAGCAGCTAGGTAGCACAGTGGATAGAGCACCAATCTTAGAATCAGGAGGATCTAACTTTAAATCTGGCCTTACACTCTTAGTGTGTGATACTAAGCATGTTATTTAATTTCACTTACCTCAAAGGAAAAAAAAAAAAAAAAGGAAAAAGTATATTGGAAGAGTCTGATATTTTGCATTATTCTACACCTATAGTCCCCTACCTCTTCCAAAAAAGAAAAAGGAAAAAAAAGAAAGATGAGCCGAACTTGGACATTATAATTTTGCAGCATTCATTCTTTATTTTTTTGTAATTGTTTTTTTTTTCTGTAGTAGACCGGCACAATGGCCTTTTAGAGAAGGCTGTCAAACCAAGTCTCAGCATGAACTATTGTTCTAAGTTTACCACTAGTCTTTTATGGCAGAGGATAAGATGCTTGATTACTCTAAACCCTAGTATTCCCCATGAGAAAAGTGGGAATTATAATGCATATTCCATGCCTACTTCCAAAAGCAGAGAAATGACAAGAGAAATCCCTTTTAGATCCCTCTTTCTAGACCTAGCCCTATAGTTTAAATCACTCTTAAGTCTTGTATCCCAAAGGGCTACTGATAACCTTATATGCAGACCTAAAGATCTGTTCTATTTCGGAATCTAGCCTGTTAATCTTCCTAAAGAAATGGTTTGGAAAAGTTGGGGTTTCATATGGCATATTCTTTATTCTGAATATTATTAGAGCATTTTGTAGTGAATTATGGATCTCTTATGCAATGATTGTATATATAACACCTCCTCCCCCCAATATTATCTTCTCAGTGAAAGCTTTTAGAAATCCCTGGACCTGAGATTTATTTGTGGTATAGGTGATGCAGTTCTGTCTTTACCTTTGTTCTTCACATCCATAGTTCTTCTCAATTTTTTTCACTGCTTGTGAGTACTAAAATGAGTCATCAGCTAAAGTGGATATAGGCATAGCTTAATTGTTTTTAATTTGAAATATTCAAAAATAATCGTTCCTTTTTTTTCTCTCTGGAAAAAAAATGCTTTTTACATCTCTGTGCTTTATAACTTTTAGCATATCACAGTTCCAAAGGAGAGTCCTCTCTGGCCCCTTGGCTGCTCCCTCACCTGAAGGAGCTTTAGGTTGACTCTAACCAACTTCTCTGCTTAGGACTTGACCAATAGCAGCTCTGAGCCTCTGTATAGAAATTGCAATTAGAACTCCCCCACCTCCCACCCCCATCTCCTACGCTTTAAAGGCCAAATGAGGTCTGTTGAAAATTCCTGTTGTCACATAATTTTTTTTTATCTGAATTCATTAATTACTCTGACCAAGCCAACATAGAAACAGTGGGAACCTTGTCCTTTCCTAAAATTGCAGAAGGAAGGAAGGAAAGAAGGAAGGAAGGAGGGAAGGGGGAAAGGAATGAAAGAAGGAAGGAGGGAAGGTGGGTGAATGGATAGATGGATGGATAGATAGATGGAAATGGTTCTATCTAGGAGCACAAGATATAAACCATTTTAACTACATTAGGGTGATCATCATTTAAGCTAAAACCAGTGAAATGGAGAATTTCATGGGAAAGGAGAAGGAGAGATGAAATTAAAGTAGTAATTTCTATTTGCCTTTCAGAGTTCCTGACCATCAGGATATAGCTTTTGGAGCATTGCAGCAGGGTAACAATTGCCTGGATACTTTGGGACATTTTGCAGATGGTGTTGTAGGAGTTTATGAGTGTCACAACTCTGGGGGAAACCAGGTATGTTTTCTGAGTCAAGGTTGATAATCTCTGAGCCCTTTAATTGGAGGGATGATGGGGGACCCAGAGCTTGGAAAACCTTTTAGCTAATTTTTCTCTAGCAAACAGAAATTTCTACATGATCATGAGGATTGGGGTTAAAAATTTTCATGATACAATGGAACTTTAGTTCATTGCTGTTTTAGTATCCAGCCTTAGAGAGGAAGGAAATACTTGGCATTACATCCCTTTAATAGGGAGCATAGACTTTGAGTTGGAAGGGTCCTAAGATGCCCAGAACAGCCCCATCATTTACAAATGGTGAAACATAAGATGTCAAACGATTTGACCCAAGTCACACAGGTAGTAACTATCACAAGCAGAACAGAGTCTTTAGATTCAGTGCTCTTCTCTCTTCTTTCTCTGAGAGAAGATGGCTATCTGATTGTCTCTCTCTGTTTCTCTCTCTCATCCTCAAAACTTCTTCATTATGTCCTATTCTTCTCTTCCAATCTTTATCAATCATACCAAGTTTCTAATAATTAGGATGTTAACTAATACTGTTTTAGGGTGTATAGCCCTAGCTGACAGTATTATATGACCCCTTTCAAGGATATTTGTATTTTAAAAGGGATCTCTCAAAGGTATAATTTCATCAACCTCAAAAAAATCTGAGACATCATCTAGTTTAATCTTTTCTTACAAAAGTGGAAATTATTAAAACCTCCCACCCACTATCCTTCTGGACAAGGATTAAATAAAGACTTAGCATAACTTACCTCTGGTCTAAGATATCTTGTGGAAGAATGGTGAAAATAGATTTTAGAATAAAGGAAAGCTTATATTGAAAGAAAAAAATAAGAGAAAGTCCCTGATCCCCAATAAACATTTGGCAACAATAACCAATTTTATTTCTATTATCTTTTTCAAGTATCCAGTTGGGAAATTTTCAGATCTTAAAAGTACAGTCTGATGAGCTGCTATTGCCCTTGGATGATATCCTGGTTTCTAAAATAGGGAAATGTGTGCCTTCTTCCATAGGCTGTCTTCCCAGTTATGAACAGAGAAAATGGGCTCCTGGCTTTGAGCCTGTTTTGGCTATTTTCTTAGGGTCTTTTTAGCTGAATATAATCCTTCCCTAAGATATGACACTGAGGATCAGCAAAGTCCCAGTGCCAACAGCAGTATAACATCCTCAATAAAGCCTTTGCTAGTTTCTTGGCTAGTTATTGGAAATGTTAGGAGAAAATATGTTTGCCAATATCTTGTCAGTTGAATTATTTGAAGTACCAGCTCACCCTGCTGGGGGTTGATTACTAAAGAGAGTGCCAGTGTTCCATAGTGGAATGTTGTAGGATATTCTACTTGAAAATGAAGCTTTCTATGTAACTTCACCTTTGGGAAATTAATTCCAGAAGTAAAATAAAATTTTGTATTATTAAAATAAGTTTCATAGCTATTCATGGATGCATGTACAATGATACCTGTGTGTGGTCTTGGCCATAAGTTTGAAAGGTGACCCATTGACCATAATTCAAGAATATCATCTAAGTGAAAAAGTTCTAACAGCAACTTTGTGTCCAGTAAAATTCAGATAGAAGTAACTTCAGAGTGTGGGTATGATGTATTCAAGACACTCCATTGTGTATTGGGTGCTGTGGCTTACATCGTACATTGTGGGGATTAGGGAGTGGGCAGAAAAATAGAACATCAATGTAAAGATTTGTATCCAAATTCACACAAAGGTGATGATTGGAGAGCCCTTGTTCTGGCTGAGATGGTCTCTTTTTAGAGATTCAACCTATATTTCTTTGGAAGCTATGGAACTATGTGAATAAAGGAGGCAAAGGGGCAATATAATTATTTCAGAACCTCTTTGTATTAGAAAATATTTGTATCGAGAATATTCCTCATTCCTTTCTTCCTGTATCTTCAAATCAAAGATATTATATTAAAAAAAAAAAACTTCAGGGAGAAGAGAAAGAAAGTTGTTAGATCTGAATTTCAGACTTAGGAATAAAAAAGTAGTACTTCTTTTCAGAGCTTGGAACGCTATGTAGTAAAAATTCATGAATTCAGGTCCCTGCCAGTTCAGAGTATATGATAATTAAAGGCTAAGTTTACTTCCACTCTATTTTTAAAGGTTTTAACCAATTAACAATGTAAATTTTTTTAAACTTAAAGAAATATTTTTAATTATTTCAGAAAGATTTCAGTTTCTTGTAAGGAAAAAGTGCTAACGACTCAGTCCAAAATTGATTTAGAGTATCTGGAGAGATAATGAATTATTCCTATCTTGGACTTCTTCAGGCAGAGACTAAATGATCACTAGAGAGAAAGGCTAAATTGCCACTTGTTGGGGAATCTTATAGACAAGATTCCATGCCTGAGGTAGAAATTGGAATAAATGGAAGTTTCCTTCCAACTCCACAGTTCTGTGATGCCTTAGAAACAGCCATTATGTTTAAATGGTTGGCATGAATGATAAACAATCATTCTCACATATAAAATAGGTGCCCTGAGGACACTGTCCAGATTGCATTTGGTTGGCCTAATTGCATTATTGTATGACTTTGAAAGTTTTAAAAATGCACATGCTTTTTAAAATATATTTTATTTCATTAAATATTTCCCAATTGCATTTTTAACATTCATTTTTTAGAATTTTGAGTTTCATTTCTTTTCTTCCTGTCCCTTCCTCACCCCTTGAGAAGGCAAGCAGTATGTTGATTATACATGTCAAAAGTGTATATCCTTTTAAAAAAAATTCCACAATTCAGACTTTTCATCTAAATTAGTCTTCACCCCACTCCCTACCCAGTTTTTCCATTTAATCATATTTGAAAATATTTTGTCTGTTCAATTAAACCAAAGAAAGGTGGGGAGGAACCTCATTGTAAGACATAGGAAGTGATTCATTTTTGTGTGTTTCTTTAAAAGCAGACCCATAAATGCTCTTGCTAAAGAATCACCCACTACACCTCTTTGAATGAATCTTTGTTGTATAGATCCTGATGCCCCTTGATTTTAATGATTCCCTATGTAGCTTCAGCTCAGAAAATTGATTACTCCTTTTACCCCAATGGTGATAATACAAGACAGAGTGGGTCCAAGCAGCAGATGCCGTATCAGCAAGCCTGTTGGTAAAGTTCTTCTATAATTGGTTTCCCATTCTTTCTTGAAGCGGTTAGTAGTATATCTTAAGAGTGGTAGTAGTGGCAACTTGCTTGATGATCCTGCCCTAGTTAATCATTGATTCCTGATTACTCCTCTCAGAATATCTCTCCATCAATTGCCATTGCCCTCTCCTGTCCAGCCACTGTCCAGATACCTTTCATGGGGAGTGTGGATTTTGATGCACTGATATCCAGAGCTCACTGGCCATGCTCCCAGCTGATTTCTCCTAAAGGGACAGCTTAATCAGATAACACATTCTTACCTTGAAAACAGACAGACTCCTTCAAAATAATTACAGTCAGGTCAAGATCAGTCTTTTTAGTCCCTAGATGTAATCTCTCCATTAGTGTTCTTTTTTCCCACTTCAGATCTGAAGGGCTCTGTGTTAGACACTGGTGACACAGATATAAAAAAGGAATTAGTGCCTGGCTTTACAGATTGGTATTTACCCTCCTACAGGTTAAACAAAAAATATATACCAAATTAAGTTGAGGGTCACGTGCTAAACCATGAGAGGACCAGCAAATGACCTCATATGGGATGGGGAACTTGAGAGAGCATTTGAAAAGGACTGCTCTATTTATTAGAAGGAGAAAGCTGAACCAAAATGAAATTGTAAAAAGGCAGAGAGCATTGCCAAGGATAAATTCTTGATAATATTCAGGTGCCCCCTTGTCAGTGATTCAGCCAACAAACATTATTTTTTCCAGGCACTGTGCTAAATACCAGGAATCCATCCAAAAAAGCACCCTTTTCCCAAATAAATAAAATTAAAAGGTTCCTGCCTCCAATAGAGTTAGTTTCTATAACTAGAGAAAAGGCATTCTTTTCTGAAAAGAATCAGAATGAAGCATTTGGGCATGATAAGTCACAGGTGGGGAGAGAGAGTGGAAGAACATTTCCCAACAGGAAAGAGGATGGTGCTATGGAAGAGACAGTTTTGTTGTCAGGCTTCTAGCTGAGGCTCAACAGACACACAGGAAATGAGAAAATTTATGGCCAAGTTTTAAGAGTGGCAATCCAAAAAAATAAAATAAAAATGATTCCTTAAATATTTATGAATTTTGTTACAAATTCAGAAAATTTAAATGCAGTAGAAAGACCAAAGTGGTAACTTGCTCTGTTGTTTGCATAGCTAAATTAGTTTTGCTGGGATTCATCTGAAGTATGCTTTTAAAATAATTAAGCAAGAGATAACAAGAAGTTTCAGAAATAACATACAGTATTGAGCTTTTTTTATTGAGTCTCAGGAAATGGCACATTTCCTGTGACCCCTTCTAATGTATGGTTTCAAAATATAATTTTTTTCCCCAACACATAGATTCTCTCTATTGAACCTCCTTTTTCTTTTCCTAAAAAAAAAAAAAAAAAAAAAAAAACTTCAACTTCTTTTTCCTCTCATTTTTTTTATCAAGAAAATAAGTCTGTGGTTGAGTTTCTGTATTTAGGAAGTAACTCTACTGGAGAGAAAATACTGCACAAAAACCATTGTCCACAAGTGTATCATCATGTTGTCTGCCACTAAAAGGTTATAGTTTGGCATTCAAACTTAGTCATAAAAATTTCCATAGATCTCTACCTTGGCTTTAGCACTGAGAGTTAATACTTTTGAATGCTGAGCATCAATGAATTGTTATGATTGAGGTTGAGATGAGAAGCAAGCAATATGACATAGTAATTAGGGGACCAATCTTGGTTTCAGAGTTCCCCAGATCCATTCCTGTCCCTTGATGCATACTGGCTATATGAGCAAATTACTGAACTTCTCAGTTACTCAGACATTTCACTAAGACTGTAAGTTACAAATGGATTACTGGTATACCATGATGGAGGGAGCTTGACACTAGGAAGCTCTCTAAGGATGAAATCATTTCTGTAGTACTTGAAGGTCTGCTAAGAGCTTTACATGTATTATTTTTTTTCAGTCCTCAAAAAACAAAATCCAAATATTAAGTAGTGATCTGCATTTTACAACTGAGGTAACTGAGGCTTAGAAAGGTTAGAAAAGCTTAGAAAGCTCCCACAGCTGATATGTGAGACTATATTTGAATTCAGGTCTTCCTGACTCTATATCCAGCACTCTATTTGCTATGTCACCCAGCTTTGTGTTAAATTACAATAATACTTCCCCCTCCAAAAAATGAGGTTGAAGTAAACATCTCTCCCATTTTTCTCGTACAAAGGAAATCTGAGACCTAGAGGTTGATATTTCCTAGGATCATCACATTTTGGATTTTTTCTTTGGATCATCATATTTTAAAGATAGACTACCCTCTTCTTTTTTGAGGAAGGAAACTGAGGCTCAGAGAGAAGGAATAATTGACCAAGGTTACATGGTTAATAAGTTGCAGGTTTGCATTTTGAAGGCAAATTCTGACTACAAATCTAGTGTTCTTTGCCTCTGGTCAATAGTCAAGAAACATTTATGAAGCACTTCCTGTATGCTATGCATTGAGGATGTAGATTAAAAAAAAAAAGAGAGAGAGAGAGAAAATCCCCTACCCATTAGGACAGGGGTCCTCAAACTTTTTAAATAGGGGGCCAGTTCACTGTCCCTCAGACTGTTGGAGGGCCGGACTACAGTAAAAACAAAAACTTTGTTTTGTGGGCCTTTAAATAAAGAAACGTCATAGGCCTGGGTGAGGGGGATAATCATCCTCAGCTGCTGCATCTGGCCCATGGGCCCTAATTTGAGGATCCCTGCTCTAGGAGCTTACAGTATAATGAGAGAAGACAATACATAAAAGAATGTTGAAAAGGAGGGGTACCCAACATAGGAGAATGGTGGAAAAAGCAAAGAAATCCAAAATTAATGCAGCCAATTGGGAAATGAGGAGATGTATGAAATGTCACTTCTCTTCCCTCTCCTTAAATAGAGGAGTTTATGGCTCTTCCCTCTCATGAGAGGGGCGCAGAACAAGACTGATTGAATCTGGTGAGATTATGACATTTCCCAATGATGAGTTTACTGAGGGCTTCTTTGTTGTTCAGTTAACTTTTTTCATGACTCCTTTTGGAGGTTTTCTGGCAAAGATATTGGAGTGATTTGCCATTTCCTTCTTCAGCTCATTTTACAGATGAGGAAACTGAGGCAAGCAGGCTAAGTGACTTGCCCAGAGTCACATAGCTAGTTAGTGTCTGAGGCCAGATTTGAACTCAAGTCTTCTTGACTCCAGGCCTGATGCTTGCCAAAGAAGTTCAAAATGAATGCAGCCAGGTGGTAAATGAGATGTCTAAGGAGAGTCACGCATTAAAAAAGCAGAGCATTGCCTTGGGGTCCCCATTAGTCTTTGTATATGCACCAGAACTGTGGCCAAGCACTTAGTTGTTTTTGTATTTGTATTTCAGGAATGGGCCTTAACAAAGGACAAGTCAGTGAAACATATGGATTTGTGCCTTACTGTGGTGGACCGAGCACCAGGCTCCCTCATAAAGCTACAAGGCTGCAGAGAAAATGACAGCAGACAGGTGGGTACAGCCAAGAGCAGCTCGCACCTCTGGGCATTCAGAGCCATGCTGGCTGGTCTCCTGATTCTGAGGCACTTCAAGGGTGGGCAGAACGTCCCCCACCCCTTACATTCCTCTTCTGTCTTCTGCACAATCCTGCCATGTTTCAGGGGGGTAGTTGTACCTGTACAGGGTTTGCTTAGTTGTTTTATGTTTTGTTTTGATCATCTTTAAGGAGAGGGACCACATATTTTTCCTCATTGTGTTTCCCTCTTCCACTTTTCACATGATCCTTAAATATAGTATCATAATCACTTCCTGGCTGTGTGACCCTGGTCAAGTCACTTAATCCCAATTGCCTCAGCAAAACAAACAAATCTCTCTCTCTCTCTCTCTCTCTCTCTCTCTCTCTCTCTCTCTCTCTCTCTCTCAAGAGAGAGAGGGTATATATATGAGATATCATAATCACAGAATTCAAAATAGATGTCAGGAACTATGTAGTCCAGCCATCCAGTCTTAGTGAGTTACCAGGGGCACCAAGAGATTGGTTTGTCATCTCTCTAGAGCAGCCCACATCGCACCAGCAAATCCCTTCTACGATATATCCAGCAGGTGGTCAGCCTTTGCTTGGTGACTTCCACTGAGGGGGTGTCCACAACCTCCCCAAGGCTTTCTCTTTCACTTGAGGATAGCTCCAATTCCTAGGAAGGTTTTCCTGATGCCAGACTTAAATTTATCTCTACCACATCTACCCATTGTTTCTACTTATACCTTTGGGGTTAAGAGTAATCACTCTTACCCATATCAGCCCTTCTAATACTTGAAGACAGACTTCCTATACCCCCTGAATCTCTTCTTCTCCAGTATGCATTCAGTATTTGTTGAATGACTAATTTCCTTCTAATAACCATAATACAGAATTAATGCTTGACACAGAGACTTATGCTGCCTGGAAAAACCTATCCATAATGTAGGTGCAGGATAGACAAACCGTTAAACCCTTGCTAAAATTTTAGAACAAGGGAACAAAGAAACTTTCATGTTTCACCAGTTGGCCAAACCATGCAAGAATAACCGTAAACTCATTTAGTTAGACTGACTTGATGAGATGTTGAGCTGAGAAATGAAAAGATTGAATTCTAGATAGATGGTCTTTTTTAAAAAATGATTTTTTTTAAATTTTCTAGCAAGGTACATATTTCAAACTACAATCAGTGTGAGTAAAATGTAGTAAAATGAACTCGAGTTGTGAAAAACTAGAATTACTCATATAGATTCTTGCTACCTATGTTACATTGTTAGAGTTTTTTTCACTTATTTCAAAGTTTATGGATTAATTTTTCTACCCAGAAGCTGAAGTGATATTTTATTTCTTGTGTCTTGACATAATATTGTAGATTTTAGACTGTTTCCCCTGTGATTTCACTATGGTTGGAAGTTCCCTGAAAAGAATTTCCTCTTTTTTTTTAACGTTTTCACTTTGGAGTTAATTTTACTTTCCTGTATGTCTTTTATTTTTTATTAAGTTTTATTTTTTTTACTATTTAAAAGATTTATCATATCTGGATCATTATGGTCCACATCAGTAGGGTTTGATGACATATGTCTCATATTTCTCAGAAGATCAAAAAGTCTTTAAGACTGGAACAGACTTCAGCCATCATGCTAGGACAACCCACTCTTTTTACGGATGAGAAAACTGAGCTCTAAAGAGAAGAACTTGATGATAGTCACACAGGTAGAAAGAGACATAGCCATAATTTAAATTCAGACTGCACCCTCTGATTTCAAATTCAACTTATACTATCTAACTAATGCAACATCTACTAACTTATGCAATCTAGTCTAGCATTTTGTATGTAATAAGACCATTACATACAAATATTATTTTTATACAGTACAATACAAATGTATTACATACAAATCTTATTACATACAAAAGAACTAACATTTCTTTTTTTATTTTTAATGTTATTTTTAAAAAGAGAAAAAAGGAAAATAAAACAAAACATTAACATCTCTACAACATGATCTATATTTTATATATTCTCCCCCTTTTTTCTTCTTTGTTTGAGTCCCTGAATATAACTGAGAGCAAGAGTTCTTAACCTGTTTGGTGTCATAGATCCCTTTGGCAGTCTAATGAAGCCTGGAATCCTTTCTCAAAGTAATGTTTTTTTAATAATAAAATACAAAAAATGTCACTTATATTGTTGCCATTCAGTCATTTTTCAATCATGTTCAATTCTTTGTGACCCCATATGGTATTCTTTTGGCAAAAATACTAGAGCGTTTGCCATTTCTTTCCTCAGCTCATTTAACAAATGAGGAAACAGACAAATAGAGTTAAGTGACTTTCCTGTAGTCTCACACTAAAAAGTGTCTGGAGTTGGATTTGAACTCAGGAAGATGAGACTACTTGACTCCAGGCCGACCATTCCATCCACTGCTTGAAATACAGTAATCAAAAATTTTTTAAACAAGTTCACAGACCACAGAGTTACCATTTAATACTTTGGAACAATTCCAGGCACCAAAAGCATCTTCTAATGTGCCTTACTTTCAACTAAGGCATTGATTCATTCTTTTATTAGTCTTTAGTATGAGGTGGATGGGAATGTGAAGTTGCGAGATGAGTTTTATATCCTAACGTGCAATAGCACATATTTAACTTCTGGCTCTCAAATAGAATTTTTCAAAAGAGCCTCCTTCCATCTCTCTACCCAGTTAAACTTTGTAACCAGTTCCTGCCCCTATTCCCACCTTATGATTAGACCCAAGAGCTACCTGGGTGGCAAGTGGCTATGATACATTGCCATGTTCACTGCAGAGGTCAATAAATATTGATTTTTATGATGAAACAGTGATTTTCCCAGTGTCATGGAGCAAAAACTGAGATATTACATAGTAGTTATTATTTTCAAAGAATTGTGACCCATAGGGAAAGTCTGCTTAAAGTGGGTTTGGAATCTTGGTTTTGTTTTTCTTGGGGGGGAGGGGGCAGAGAGGGAGATGTTTACAAGTAAGATAAAAATGGATCTCCCTTTTCAGTGGGCATTCTACCGATGATACAAATAGGTTCCTAAATTCTGTAGTCTCTCAAGATTCCCAAAAGCATAATGAGTACACATCTTAGTATTGGCTTGATTTTCAGAAGTGCTGACCCTTCAGATTCTGACAGTATATGTCTAACAGTACACTTTCTCCTCTTTCTCCCCAGCCCTGATAACTTTCAGAAAAATTCTTCTGGCTTTTACACAATCCCTTTACACCACTATTCTTCAGTAATTCAGTTCCTCAACCCTAAAGTCATCCTCAATTTCTGTCACCACCCTATTCCATATTCCCACATATACAGTCAGTTGTTGTCTTAAATCTACATTTGCAATGTCTCTTGCATTCTTTCCCATCTCTGTACTCACACAGGTATTACTCAAGTTCATGCCCTCATTACCTCTAGCCTAGAATATTTTTAAAATTATTTTCCAATTAAAAAGCATTTATTTTTCTCTTTTTGACTCCACCCCTATATATATGCTTTAAAAAATGTTGTAAAGAAAAAAAAAGCCACGTCCCATTCCCAATACACACACTTTAAAGGAAAAAAAACAAAAACAAATAGTCAAACAAAGTAATTCCCATATTGGTCATGTCCAAAAATGTGTGTCTCTTCCTGCATATTTAGTCTATTGCATCTCTGATAGGAGGTAAGTAACACACTTCATCATTAGACCTCTGGAATAATAAATGATCATTGCACTGATCAGAGTTCTTACATCTTTCAAGATTAACATCTTAATTGACCTCCCTTCCTTAAGCCCTCTCCAATCCACTCTCCACACTGCTGCCAAAGTAATATTCCGAAGCACATGTTTAACCACATCATTCCCTGTTCAAAAATTAACTCCAATAGTCCCTCTTGTCTTTAGTATCAAGTGCAAGCTCCTCTGCTTGGCATATATAAGCCATTCCCAACCTGGCTCCGATCTACCCTTTTAAGCTTCTTGCACATTGTTCCCTTTCACACATTCTGAACTCCCCTCCAAGTGGTCTTGGTCATCTTCATGCATAATACTCCATTTCTCACTATACGTTTCTATGGGTAATCTAGTCCCTCCTTCTTACCTCTGCCTCCCCAAATCCTTTCAAAGCTCAACTCACGTACTACCTCCCACAGGAGACTTTTCCTGATTCCCTCTAGTTGCTTGTGCCTTTCCCTACAAATTACCGGGTATATATTTTGTATAATCCACATATGTTCTTTCTTTAAACAATAATCCTCCATCTTGAGGATGGGGATTACTTCATTTTTACCTTTGTATCTCCAGCAGCTAGCATATTCTGGTTACTTTAAATGCTTAAATACAATCAAATGCTTGATTTGATGGTTGATGAGTCTTTTGGGCTATTACATTATTTGGGATATTGGGATACCCAGGGACTCTGGTACCTGGACAACCATGCATCTTTGCTTTGTCCATTTGTTCAGTCATATCTAATTCTGTATGATACCATGAACTTGTTTTTGTTGAACTGGGGTTTTCTTGGCAGATATTGGAATGGTTTGCCGTTTCCTTTTCAAGTGTGTCTCCATTTTACACATGGGGAATGGAGGCAAGACAGGTTAAATGACTTTCCCAGGATCACACAGCTAATAATTATCTAAGGACAGATTTGAGCTCAGATCTTCTTGAGTCCTGGCTTTGTGCCCTCTCCCTGCACCACTTAGTTGCCTCACAATCTGAAGGCAAAACTTTAAAATTTCTTCCTTGGAAATAATAAAGAGAAAACATCTTATTTCTGTACTGATCTAGAGGAGTCATATCCTTCTTTTGTCTCATTCACTCACACATACACATTTTCTGCAATCTCTTTTTTTGCATTCATTAATTTCATTTTGAGCTCTAAATTTTCTCCCTGCCTCCACTCCCTCTCCCATCCATTGAGAAGGTAAGCAATGTGATACCTATTAAACATGTGAAGTCATGCAAAGCATACGTGGAAATTTGGCCTTGTTGGACCAGATTTTTATAAAATCATGTTTTATTCAAGTGATTAATATGTGGATTCTACCCTAACTTGCCCATACTTGGAGCAGCTTTCATCACTAAAACTTTAAACAGAGTTTATGAAAAAGAAGGAGGTTTATAGAAAAGTCAGCTCTCTGTGGTATATGGTCTGTATCAGAAAGAATTGCTCTTGTGGTTAATACTGAAAACCAGTCTGTTGGTTGGAGAAAAAGCATATAGACCTTTGCAACATTCAAAGTCGACAGCCTTGACTGTCCTGTAAATAGGTCAGCCCGGCAGAGATTTGTGTTGTAACATATCGGTTTGAGCTGTCAAACCTCTTTCAAAAGCGAGATCTGTGGTGGGACTTTTTTTTTTAAGGGTCCTTCATTTAGCTGATGCATTAGTATATGACAGGCTAATTCCCCAAGGAGGGTGAGACCAGATTCCAACTCGAGATGACAATTGGAGAAAGGAAAAATGAAAAAGGAAAAAAGTCGGAAAGACAGCATAGTAAAAGTGATTGATTACAAAATAGGATAAACTACCCAAAAAAAGTTACATTTGTGCTCTTATCCTTTTTTCTCTTCCCTGCTCTCTCCATTTGCATTCTATTGTTAGCATAATATGAATCAGGATGATAATTTTTTTAACTGCAGTATGTTAGTGGTGCTTGTGAAAAATCTCAGCTAAAATATACAAACAGACTTAAAACCACAAGGTCCCTAGTACAAAATCCATTGGTCATCAGTCTCTTTTTAAAGGCCTGGCCTGCAATGGTGGGGATTTTTCCCCTCTTTTGTTTCTTTGCCCCTGTTCTGCATCTTCTTCCTGCCTCGTTCACTTGCCCTTTGAGACTGAAACTCCTTAGCAAATTTTATCTTGAATGCTGTGCTTTCATGCCAGTTGGAATATTTGGTTTCAGAGCACGTCGCTGATTGCACATGTGTTGTGTATTGCATTTGCAGAGTGAAAGGAGGAAAGGAGACAAGAGTGAGAAATGTTAATTCCACAATACTAAAAGGATTTGGAGGGAGGGGAAAAAATTGTATGTATAGGAACGTTAGCACATATGGTGTAAAAAATTAATTAGAATCACAGACTACAACCTTAATGATGAAAGGCTTTTTTGCTGTGTGTTTTAAATTTTTTTTTCTTTGAATAAGACAGACACTAATTGGAGAAAATAATTGGTGATATTTATTTTCTATAACCTACTAAACAGCTGTGGGGTGTTAAGTCCCCCTGGAGGCTAGTTTTTAGAATAAGGAGGTGTCCAGGTAATGAATGTGTACTATAGACTTCAATAGAGAAGTAGCATGCTGTATTGTTCTTGAGAAGGAAAGCTGCTTAGCAGAATTATCTTCTCTACCCATTTCTATTCAGTTCGTGAACAAATACTTGTCCAGTGTCTGCCATGAGTCAATGCCATGCTTCTCTAGAATGACATAGATTACTGGCTACATGAAAAGACATAAGTCCCCTCTAAGCCATTCTGTTTTACTTATAAGGCAAAATGCATAGCTCCTTTGGTGGTATGATTTGAGGAGCAGCCAGAAATGCCCTCCATCCCTCAATAGCTGCCTCAATGATGTTGGAATTTTTACTGTTAACCATTCATTCCTTTGTGTCAGTCGTTCTCTTCCCCAAGCTTTCTGATTTAAAATGCAAATATCCCTTACTGAGCTAACCCATCAATTTATTCACACTGAAATATTAAGCTCTTAATCAATTGCTTTCCTTTCTGACTCAAATGACCAATGGAAGAAGGGGTGAGAGGCAGCATTAGAATAATAGGTCCCTGTAGGGAGAAGGGATATTAAAAGTGAAGGAAAGGGCAGATGGTAGAGGTAGCAGAGGTTAACTATCCTATCAGTTTGTCCTCAGATTGTAGGAGGAGAATATAAGCTCCTGAGTAAGGCTGAATGAGAGCAGTTTATGAAGCATTTAGGCACCTGACAGTTTCTTTTCTTCCTTTTAAAATTATGACAAATTTTTCTTTTTTGTACTTGGACCACCAGATATATCCTTCTTTCTGAAAGTCCTCTTGTAGCACAGATTTAAAAGGAGGAGGTTAGGAACAGTTCAGTTAGATCCACCATTTCTGAAAGGATTCACAGTATTCTCCCACTGGCTCTCAAGAAGGGAGAGAGGTGAATCCTCTGGTCTCTCCATGGAGGCCAAGCTTGGTCATTATAATTGCCTATTATATTATTGTTATATAGTTATAGTAGACACCATTATGTGTGTGTTACATAAGATAATTATATAATATTACATGTTATATGATTGCTTATTATATTGCCATTATAATTGCCAGCTTCATTTTTATCACCCTTTCTGTTTACATTGTTGTAATTATTATATGTGGTTTTTTCCCTTGGTTTTGCTTACTTTACTCTTTTTCAGTTCATAAGCTTTCTCCATGTTTCTGAAATTTTCATATATATGTCATTTCTTAGGGTACAATAGTATCCCTTTCTATTGTCCAAATTGAAGGAAGAATTTTCCAATTCTTTGTTATCACAAAAATACCTCTTAGGGGAAAGGTTTTTTGCCTTTTTTTTTAAAATCAATGTTTAACACAGTGTCCAGCACTCCAAAAATGCTTAATAAATATTAGCTAACTCACTTCCTTAGGAGGTTGTAAATATGGGACTCTTCTGGCTTTAACTTTCTGGGGAATTATCTAGCAGTAGAATTTCTTGGTCAAAAGGTTTGGATGTTTTTAATCTCTCAGAGGCATTGTCTAATGCAACAAGAAGAGCTGTCTCCTTTTATCCTTACGTGCTAACCATTTTTCTTTCCCCTTGTTGCAGAAATGGGAGCAAATTGAGAGTAATTCTAAATTGAGGCACGTTGGAAGCAACTTGTGCCTGGACAGCCGTAACGCCAAAAACGGAGGCCTGAGCGTGGAGGTGTGCAGCCCATCTTTATCCCAACAGTGGAAGTTCACACTTAATCTGCAGCAGTAGAAGGGCCAAGGAAAACCAACCCGACACCCAGTGAGCGCCGTCATGTTTCTTACACTTTGGGCAGAGTTTTGATGATCGCATTACCGATTATATTTCTTAAACTTTCCACAGAACTATATACCTCAGTATTCCATCATGGTCTGAAAATAGGAAAACTCCAACAGCAAGACACAGGGGAACTGTGTGGACCAGGGGAAGAGGGGAAATGCTGCTTTCCTTATCTCACCAAACCCAGTCGCAGCCATGCTCCCTCTTCTCTAGGAGCTCTTTCCCATTTCTTTCCCCACTCCTGCTTAGCACTCGCACAAACAGTCGATTAACATCCCTAGCAACAACTGACATATTGTAGGAAAAATGGATCTAAACACATACAGGTTGGGGAATTAGGGAGGGAGAAAGGGGTGTAGCTAACTTTCTCACTGAGAAGATCATTTTTAAAGCTCCATTTTTTCCCCCATAGAAAGCATTATTTACAGCTTCTGAAAACTGAACTGTCATTTTGAAGGTTTATGGGTTTTTTTCCCCCTTTCCCCTTCACCTCTCTCCCCAGCCCTCTTCCAGTACTGAATCCCCTCCTCCCATATAATGTACTTGCTATATTTGAATATGAACTTTTCTATGATGGGACACTAAATATAAATATATATTAAAAAAAATGGTCAGTTCCCAATGGTTTATATGGGTCGTCATCATCATCATCATCATCATCATCATCCTTGTCAATTCTCCAGAAAACTGTTCACACATATGAAAAGAAGAGGGGCTTGAACCCAATCATGGATTGGAGCTCTGTTCTGACAGAGGGAGAGCGCCTTACCTGTTTCTGAGGGTCTCCTCGTGAGCGGGTGCTTCTCAGCCAGCCAAGGACACAGGAGGCAACAGAAGAGCAAAGGGAAGAAGCATCATTCAAGGCCAGGACCTATCCCTGCTCATCCCAGCAGCATTTGTGTCTGGCATTTCCTTTGGGTTTGCTGCTGTGACTTGGAATTCACTCTGTGTGCTGTCAGTATCTGTAAACCTATATCAGTTATTTGTATTGAAGAATATTGCTTTTGGTCTTTTAAATTAAATTTCTTTTCTTTAAAAAATAAAAACTCAAAACAACCCCACAGCTCCCAATATGAGTAATGGCACAACTTGCCATAGGCCTTTGACAGGTGCAGACAAATTATGTTACATTATGTAGCCGTCACAATACCAGCATTGGTCTAATTACTTGAGCCCATAAGACTTGGGCCTTCAGAATTAATTGAACTGCCAGCTGAATGTTTGTGATTAGTTGTTGCGGCCGAAAATAAATCCACTTTTCGGATTTGGTCTAATTGGTGTCCTGATATGTGAATGGCACCATCGTGGTTAAAGTGGGCTCTGAATTTCAGCCGGCCTTCTCCCCGGCAACGTTTTTGAAGTCCTTATATTGGAATACATCATGTCTTTTCTTCCCCCTCTTTAAATGACTGCATCAGTGAGCTTTGGGTAAAGAAAGAAAATGAATGAAAAATCAATGCTAGAAAACTTACTGTAATGAATTTGTGCCCAAGTTGAGAGCCTTTTGGTTTAGGAAGACAATTTCTATTTAAGCCACGGAGTGATTATAACCGGTAGTAAGGCACGTGTGTGTGAGTGAGTGAGAGTGTGTGTGTGTGTGTGTGTGTGTGTGTGTGTGTGTGTATACCAACTGAGCAGTTATTTTAAGAGAAAAAATATATATCCTTCAGGTTTGTGTAATAAATCCTCCTCTTGGAGCTTTGTCTTTGTGATGATATGGAAAATGATGACCGTTAGCTAATGCTTTGTAGTCAACAGGTCACAAGGTCCCAGACTTAGCTTGAATTGACCAGCTGGAGGAGCTGCTGACTGCTGTACGTTCATCAGGTCCACACATGTGACCCTTTTAAAAAAGGTTGGGGAGTTGAGGAATGGGAACAGATGAATTTGGGGTTTAGGAAGACAGTGATAAATCAACTCTTTGGCCTTTTATCTTATCCCTATCCAATCATCCTGTTTCAAGCAATGGAAACTTTCATCTCCTTCCTCCTCTCTCTTCTCCTCCCACCCTCCATAAAACACCAAATTTATGAGCCTTTATTAGTATGATAATACAGCAGAGAAATTTTCTAGGTCATTTTTGGTCTGTAATTGTTTCCCTTCCATTCTCAACCCAGCCAGTTGTATTTTAAAGGAAAGGGGCTGTGGATTCTGAATTCATTCTGCAGCAGGATGCAGGATGCTGTAGCACGTTTCCATCTTTGGAGAAAAAAAGAATAATGTACTCCAAATAGATCCTTGGGAGGAGGCTAAGGATAAACTTCAAGATGACGTACGTGTGCAATTGTATTGAACAAATACTTACGGACAGGAAGCTCCTGCCCAGATGCACTTACTTCTAGATTCTGTTAACCAAAATCCCAGTCACTGATGAGTTATTGCTACTGTAAAGGGGCCCCCATAAGTGTAGGGAAATGCTTAAATTGGCTGATTTTGTTTTGGTTTTTTGGAGAGGGGAGAACCAGGTTTTTTAGTGAATCCTTAACTCTCACTCTACCTGGAGTTCTTACTTGTCAAACCCACTGTACTGTAAGGATGTATCTACCAAACTCTGTGTTGTGGCTGCTGCCCAAAGAGGAGGTAGTCTTGCTTGATTTCTTTCTGAGCTAGCAACCTCCTGTGATATCATGAGAGCAGAACAGAGAAGAGAAAGAAGAAAACATAATAACAGGTGTCCTATGTTATAAGCTATGTTTACATGACACAGTGTGCCAAAGTTACTTACTGTGATTTCATTATTTTTTAAGCATAGGGATTATCCTGCCCCGATTTTTAAAAATTGAAATTAAAAAATACCCCTCTGCAAACCCTCAAAGCAAAGTGTGACAAAGTCATCTTCTCTGTGGTGGTCTTTCTTACTGTCTTCATAAGAGCTAAATGATGGTATATGTGAGTATGTTTTGCAAATTTCAAAATATAGTTTGGTAATTTTTTTTCCAGTTGATTTTTAAAAAAAGAACTGCTGTACAAAGCTTGTACTTTGTTCATTTTATAGATGGAAACCATCCTTGAAAATTGTTTAACTTAAATAAAGAAGATACTTTATAGATAAAGGTCTCTGCTGTGGTAAAATTGCTCTTGGTTCTTGTATAATCTACATATGACTGGTATTTGAAGGCTGCCATGATTTCCCATATTCCCTGCCTTTCTATATTTTTAATTGCATCTTCCACACATTGTTCTTCCTTTTAGGGGTTGAACATAATTATGATGATATCCAGAATTTAGAAAGAACCTACTATGTGCTGTTAGTCACTGAGGTAAGTGCTTTACAAATGTTACCTCATTTGAACCTTATCATAATCTTGGGCGTTTAAGTACTCTATTATTATTCTCATTGTAGCATTGAAGAAATGGAGGTAAAGTTACTTTCCCAGGGTTATAAAACTAGTCAGTGTCTGAGTGTGAATTGTATGGGTATGAATTGAGGTTTTCTTGATTCCAGGTCCAACGCTCTATCCAACTGGTACAACTAAGCAATTATGACATTTTGTTAATTTTAAAGTATTTGAGAAATTTAATGAGTCTAATTATTCCATTTCCTGCTTCATGCAGATAGACTTATGGCCACACCAAAGTCCATACTTAAAACAGGCAATAGCTTCTCTTTAAGCCTGTCTTTTAGAATAGATGGAGCCTGCCTTTGGCTACTTCTCCGCTAACTTAATCGCACTTAACTCAGATTTGAAAAGAGAGAAGCAGCAAAAGTTATTTTTTAATTTAATAATTTTGATAAAAGTTGTGGGGAAGGAGGGGTATAGAATTGAATCACCCAAATGAATATTTTTGGGTCCTTTGCTAGTACAATTAAAAACACTCTTTCTTTTCTTCATTATCTCAGACAACCAAAAGTTGGCTACCTATCTTTCCCCTGTGAAACAAAAAAGACATTTCACCTAATTATGTAGTATTCTTCACAGTACCTCTGAGAGAAGGGAGTGTAATCCCTGTTTTATTAAAGAATTGAGTGGAGCCAAGTGCCATGTTCATCTGTGAGATGGAAATTCTTTCCCCTAATTCAGTCCTTTGATTCTTTAGAATGACTAGACATTTTTCTTTTCAATTTTTCTTTCAAGTGATTGCCAAAAGAAAAAAAAATCTGTTCATAGCTCTTCCTGCTTATTGACTTAACACTTAGGGAAATCTTTCTTTTCATATCTACCTTCTTATACATTTCTTGATACTTAACTAATAATACTCTATGTGTTGTGTTCTAAAATATAAAGAGGGCTTTTCTTCAAAGAACATTCACATCTGAGAAAGGTTATATTCCCATTTTCTAAACTGAAAATGAGACAGAGAAAATTAGTTTCCTCCAAAGCCCAATCACAAAAATCACACTCTTTGGCCATCTGAAAAACTTTTTTAACCAGAAATTATGTATCCAAATATGTCCTCTCAAAGTAGTCCCCTGGTTCTTTCAATGTTGCTGCCACTGCTAGAAAAAGTTTTTTAGAAAGTCAGTCTGCTATAGTAGAGAGCTGGCTTTGGAGGCCCAAAGATTTAGACTCAAGTCCTGAATGACACATGGGCATTGTATCCCTGAGCAAATCACTTAACTGTTCAGTATCCCCCAGTAATTCTGTATGAATCTTAAACTGCAGAATATTTAGCTATTGATCTGTATTCATAGAGAATGTTTGCTCAGCCAGTAATTCCCTACATCCATTAAATCACACATCCAGAAAAAAAATAGCATATCCATAAAAAAGAGAGAAAGATATGAAAATGCCTCCCTTTTCTCTTCACTGGGGAGGTAGAAGATCTATGGGTGTGGATAGACCATTGCATTTACTTTCTTTTTTTTTTTCTTTTTTAACTTTTTATTGACAGAACCCATGCCAGGGTAATTTTTTTGCAGCATTATCCCTTGCACTCATTTCTGTTCTGATTTTTCCCCTCCCTCCCTCCACCCCCTTCCCCAGATGGCAAGCAGTCCTTTATATGTTAAATAGGTTACAGTATATACTAGATACAATAGGTGGGTGCAGAACCGAACAGTTCGCTTGTTGCACAGGGAGAATTGGATTCAGAAGGTAAAAATAACCCGGGAAGAAAAACAAAAATGCAAAGTTTACATTCATTTCCCAGTGTTCTTTCTTTGAGTGTAGCTGCTTCTGTCCATCCTTGATCAATTGAAACTGAATTAGATCTCTTTGTTGAAGAAATCCCCTTCTATCAGAATACATCCTCATACAGTATCGTTGTTGAGGTATATAATGATCTCCTGGTTCTGCTCATTTCTTCACTTAGCATCAGTTCATGCAAGTCTCGCCTCCTCTCTGTATTCATCCTGCTGGTCATTTCTTACAGAACAATAATATTCCATAACATTCATATACCACAATTTACTCAACCATTCTCCAATTGATGGGCATCCATTCATTTCCAGTTTCCAGCCACTACAAACAGGGCTGCCACAAACATTTTGGCACATACAGGTCCCTTTCCCTTTTTTAGTATCTGTTTGGGGTATAAGCCCAGTAAAAACACTGCTGGATCAAAGGATATGCACAGTTTGATAACTTTTTGAGCATAGTTCCAAATCGCTCTCCAGAATGGCTGGATGTGTTCACAATTCCACCAACAATGTATCAGTGTCCCTATTTTCCCACATCCCCTCCAACATTCCATATTGTCTTTCCCTGTCATTCTAACCAATCTGACAGGTATGTAGTGGTATCTCAGAGTTGTCTTAATTTGCATTTCCCCGATTAATAATGATTTGGAGCATATTTTCATATGGCTATAAATAGTATTAATTGTTTCATCTGAGAATAGTCTGTTCATATCCTTTGATCATTTATCAATTGGAGAATGGCTTGATTTCTTATAAATTAGTCAGTTCTCTATATATTTTGGAAATGAGGCCTTTATCAGAACCTTTGACTGTAAAAATGTTTTCCCAGTTTATTGTTTCCCTTGTCTGCATTTGTTTTGTTTGTACAAAAACTTTTCAATTTGATATAATCAAAATTTTCTATTTTGTGGTCAATAGTGATCTCTAGTTCTTCTTTGGTCATAAATTCCTCCCTCTTCCACAGGTCTGAGAGGTAAACTATTCTATGCTCTTCCAATTTATTTATAATCTCATTCTTTATGCCTAGGTCATGAACCCATTTTGACCTTATCTTGGTGTATGGTGTTAAGTGTGGGTCAATGCCTAGTTTCTGCCATACTAATTTCCAATTTTCCCAGCAATTTTTGTCAAATACTGCGTTCTTATCCCAAAAACTGGGGTCTTAGGGTTTGTCAAACACTAGATTATTAAAGTTATTGGCTGTTTTGTCCTTTGAACCTAACCTATTCCACTGATCTATTTCTTAGCCAATACCAGATGGTTTTAGTAACTGCTGCTTTATAATATAATTTTAGATCTGGTACAGCTAGATCACCTTCATTTGATTTTTTTCATTAATTCCCTTGAAATTCTTGACCTTTTGTTTTTCCATATGAACTTTGTTGTTATTTTTTCTAGGTCATCAAAATAGTTTTTTTGGGAGTCTGATTGGTATAGCGCTAAATAAATAGATTAGTTTAGGTAGTATGGTCATCTTTATTATATTTGCTCGCCCAATCCAAGAGCATTTAATATTTTTCCAGTTGGTTAGATCAGACTTAATTTGTGTGGAAAGTGTTTTGTAGTTTTGCTCATAAAGTTTCTGATTTTCCCTTGGCAGATAATTCCTAAATATTTTATATAATCAGTAGTTACTTTAAATGGAATTTCTCTTTGTAACTCTAACTGTTGGATTTTGTTAGTGATGTATAAGAATGCTGATGACTTATGTGGGTTTATTTTGTATCCTGCAACTTTGCTAAAGGTGTGGATTGTTTCTAATAACTTTTTAGTAGAGTCTCTGGGGTTCTTTAAGTATACCATCATATCATCAGCAAAGAGTGATAATTTGGTCATTGCCTGTTCTTATTCCTTTAATCTTTTTCTCAACTCTTATTGCCAAAGCTAGCATTTCTAATACAATATTAAATAGTAATGGTGATAGTGGGAAACCTTGTTTCACTCCTGATCTTTTTGGGAATGGTTGCAGTTTGTCCCCATTACATATGATGCTTACTGCTGGTTTTAAATAGATGCTACTGATTATTTTAAGGAAAAGTCCATTTATTCCTATACTCTCAAGAGTTTTTAATAGGAATGGATGTTGGATTTTATCAAATACTTTTTCTGCATCTATTGAGATGATCATATGGTTTTTGTTAATTTGGTTATTAATATGGCCAATTATACTGATAGTTTTCCTAATATTGAACCAGCCCTGCATTCCTGGTATAAATCCTACTTGATCGTGGTGTATTATCCTGGGAATGATTTTCTGGAGTCTTTCTGCTAATATCTTATTTAAGATTTTAACATTAATATTCATTAGGGAGATTGGTCTATAATTTTCTTTCTCTGTTTTCAACCTACCTGGTTTAGGTATCAGTACCATGTCTGTGTCATAAAAGGAATTTGGTAGGACTCCTTCATTCCCTATTTTTTCAAATAGTTTATATAGCACTAGGGCTAATTGTTCTTTGAATGTTTAGTAGAATTCACATGTAAATCCATCTGGTCCTGGGGATTTTTTTTTTTTAGAGAGTTGATTAATAGCTTCTTTTATTTCTTTTTCTGAAATGGGACGATTTAAGCAATTTACTTCCTCTTCTGATAATCTGGGAAGCCTATATTTTTGGAGGTAGTCATCGATTTCACTTAGGTTATCAAATTTATTGGCATAAAGTTGGGCAAAGTAATCCCTTATTATTTCTTTAATTTCCTCTTCATTGGTGGAAAGTTCTTCCTTTTCATTTTTAAGACTACTAATTTGATTTCCCTCTCTCTTTTTTCTAATCAGATTTACTAAAGGTTTATCAATTTTATTGGTTTTTTTCATAAAACCAACTCTTAGTTTTATTTATTAGTTCAATAGTTTTTTTTACTTTCTATATTATTAATTTCTTCTTTTAATTTTAGAATTTCAAGTTTAGTAATTGATTGGGGGTTTTTAATTTGGTCTTTTTCTAACTTTTTAAGTTGCAGGCCCAATTCATTGATCTTCTCTTTCTCTATTTTATTCAAGTAAGCCTCTAAGGATATAAAATTTCCCCTTATTACCGCTTTGGCTGCATCCCATAAATTTTGGTATGACATCTCACCATTGTTATTATCTTGAGTGAAATTATTAATTGTGTCTATAATTTGCTGTTTCACCCAATCATTCTTTAAGATGAGATTATTTAGTTTCCAATTACTTTTTGATCTATTTACACCTAACTTTTTGTTAAATGTAGTTTTTATTGCATTGTGATCTGAAAAGAAAGCATTTACTATTTCTGCCTTCCTGCTTTTAATTTTGAGGTCTTTATGTCCTAATATATGGTCAGTTTTTATGTAGGTTCCATGAACTGCTGAGAAGAAAATATACTCCTTTCTGTCACCATTCAGTTTTCTCCAGAGATCTATCATAACTATTTTTTCTAATATTCTATTTACCTCTTTAATTTCTTTCTTATTTGTTTTGTGATTTGATTTATCTAAATCTGAGAGTGCAAGATTAAGATCTCCCACAATTATAGTTTTGCTGTCTATTTCTTCTCGCAACTCTCTTAACTTCTCCTTTAGGAAGTTAGATGCTATACCACTTGGTGCATATATGTTTAATACTGATATTGCTTCATTGTCTATAGTAACCTTTAGCAAGATATAGTTTCCTTTCTTATCTCTTTTAATTAGATCAATTTTTGCTTTTGCTTGATCTGATATAAGAATGGCTACCCCTGCTTTTTTGACTTCACCTGAAGCATAATAGATTCTGCTCCAGCCTTTTACCTTTACTCTGTATGTATCTCCCTGTTTTAAATGTGTTTCCTATAAACAACATATTGTAGGGTTCTGACTTCTGATCCAGTCTGCTATTTGCCTCCTCTTTATGGGAGAGTTTATCTGATTCATATTTACGGTTAAAATTACTAATTCTGTATTTCCTGCCATCCTACTATCCCCAAGTTATACTCTTCTTTTTCTTTCCCTCCTTCCCTTCTTCCCTAGTATTAAACTTATTGGTCCCACTTGCATTACGCAGTTCTCCCTCTTTAGTATCCCTCTCTCCTCCCTTTGAATCCCTTCCACTTTTTTGTACCCTTCCCTTATTACTCTTTTTCCTTTTCCCTTTTCTTCTCCCACTTTTGAATAAAGTGAGAGAAGATTCTTTGTAAAACAAATATGTCAATTATTTCTTCTTTGAGCCAACTCTGATGAGAGTAGGATTCACTCAATGTTCCTCCCCCTCTCTAAGTTCCCTCAGATATGATAGGTTTCCTTTGCCTCATCATTGCATATAGTTTCCCTCTTTTTATCTCCCCTTTTCCCTTTTTCTGACATTATCCCCTTTCCACTTCTACTTCCTTTTTTAATATCGGTAAAATCAAATTATGCATATGGTTTTTATGTATATCCACAACAGAAATACAGTTCTCAAGAGTTCCTTTTACCTTTTTCTACTTCTCTTGAATCCTGTTGTTGGAGATCAAATTTTTTGTTTAAGTCTGGTTTTTTCCTTAGAAACAAATGGAATTCCTCTGTTTCATTAAATGTCTACCTTCTTCATGGAAAAAAATACTCAGCTTAGCTGGGTAGTTTATTCTTGGCTGCATTCCTAGCTCTTTTGCCTTTCGGAATATCTGATTCCAGGCCCTTCAATCCTTTAATGTTGAGGCAGCCAGATCTTGTGTGACCCTTATTGTGGCACCTCGGTGTTTGACCTGTTTTTTCCTGGCTGCTTGTAAAATTTTTTCTTTAGTCTGAAAATTCTGAAGTTTGGCCACAATATTCCTCGGAGTCTTTATTTTAGGGTCTTTTTCAGAAGGTGTTCGATGAATTCTTTCAACGCTTATTTTATCTTCTGGTTCTATTACTTCTGGGCAGTTCTCTTTGATGATTTCCTGTAAAATAGTATCGAGGCTCTTTTTTTCATCATAATTTTCGGGTAGTCCAATGATCCTCAGGTTATCTCTCCTAGATCTATTTTCCAGGTCTGTTGTTTTTACAAGTAAATATTTGACATTTTTTCCAATCTTTCATTTTTTTGGTTTTGCTTGCCCGATTCTTGATGTCTCAATGAATCAGTCATTTCTATTTGTTCAGTTCTGATTTTTAGTGAGTTATTTTCTTCATTAGCTTTTTTTTTTTTACTTCTTTTTGTATATGTCCAATTGAGTTGTTTTGCTCTATGGAATTTTTTTCCATTTCACTAATTTTTTTTTTTTTTTAGTGAGTTATTTTCTTTTTCTAGTTCATAAATTCTGTTTCCCTGCACTTCTTGGGAGTTTTTTTACCTTTTCCAGTTCACATTTCAGGAAGTTTTTTTCTTTTAATGGGTTATGTACCTTTTCTGTACTCTCTTGCATAGCTTCTCTTTCCTTTCCCCATTTCTCTTCTAGCTCTCTTTTAAGGTTTTTAATAGTCTCTTCTAGGAGAGCCTTTTATATTGGGGACCAATAATTGTCTGGAGACTGCTATTAGTCTCTTCAGGGTTGAAAAGCTGTTCTCTTTCTGTATAGAAACTATCAATCATTCTTTTGATTTTTTTACTCATTTTGTGAGAGCCTGTAAGGTCTGCCTTCAGAGCCAGGAGGTTACCAGCTTCCTCTGCAAAGCAGTGAAAGGTATATGGACGGTACTGTCCTGCCAGCCCGCTACAAAAAGCAGTGAGGTACTGGAGTGCTCTGGGAAAGAGTTCCCCACCCGGGAATGAGTTCCCCACCCGGGAATAACTCAGGCCTGCAGGGCCCAGCTGGGAAAGTGCTCTGCAAAGAACCTCCCTTCCCCCCCTCCTCCCAGTGAGATGACTGCCCTGGGGCTAGACGCTGAGCAATGAGAGTTTCACTTCCCAAGCCAAAGCCCACTCTGGGGCTGTGGGTATTAGTAGCTCAGCAGTGAATGGCTTTGCAGGGACTGGAAGTGTCTGCCCAGGAAGCACAGTCAGCTGGGGAGGTTCTACTGCCCCAGGCTGAGCCCCCCACTGTGCCAATTAGAGGCTGCCCAGGCTGTACCCCTCTGCCTTGCAGATCTGTAACTGCCCCCGCAAAAACCCCAAACTGCAGGGATGTGGCTGCAGGGCTGCTTTGGAGTCTGCCTGAGTCATTTCCAGGTTTGAGTGGTTACAGCCAGATATATATAAATATATATATAAATATATATATATAAACATGGTATAAAATGAAGATGGTATAAAAACGAAAGGTGTCAATAAACATTATTTTAAATGGAAAAAATTGCTTTAAAAATTCACAGCATATTTTTTAAAATTTTTCTCAGTTTCTTGTGGGCAGGTAGTCTTAAGTCTTTTGGAGTGATTGGTCAATGTATTTCATTCTCAAAGAGGACCAAAATAGCACTACTATGGTAGAAACAGGAAGCATTTACTTTCAAGAGGCTTACAATTTAAGGAAATAACTATGATACAAGAGAGAATGAATTAAGTACAAGAGGCAGGTTCTACAAGTGCTAAGGAGATGTTTGAGCAGGAGATAACCATCTCTTTCAGTTTGGAGAACCAATGGAAGTCAGTGATTAGAATAAGCTTTATGGAAGAGGCATCTGAGTTGGCCCTTGAAAATAGGGACTTCAACACATATTATTAGGTAAGATTAGAAATCTCTTCCAGGCAAGGAGATGGGGTTAAGTTAATTGTATGAAGGAGGTGGACAAAAATCGGATAGAAAAGTGCTCCAGTGTTGCTGAAACCATGGGGGAATATAAGGGAGGAAGCAATTTCACAAAAGGCTGGGAAGACAGTTTGGAGTTATGTTGCCAAAATCATAAATTAATTTATACCTGAGTAGAAGCATGAGACCACTTAAGATGTTTTAGGAAGGGACTGAGATGATTAGATATAAAGTCACATAATGAAGGCTGTATTTGAGAGGAGACAGTTTAGAGGGCATAATAATTACAGGAGAAAAAATGCACATCTCAATAAGGGTGTTGCAGTAGGAGTATAGGTGGCAGGTGGAAAGTGATTTAGAGATAGAATTAACAGGACTAGTTAATTGAGTAAATATGGGGAGTGGGGAAAGAGTTTAAGCTAACTCCTAGGTCATGAGCCTGATGACTGGATGAAGATGGATTCCATTTTAGATGTGGTTTAGGTAGATCTATCCAGAATGTAGAAGGAAATGAAGGAAATGGAATTCCCAGAGGCTATGAAGAGTTATTTGCATAAAGGTAACAGCTGAATCCATGGTGATGAGACCACCAAGGAAATATGTAGAGAAAGGCTCAAAGGCTAGGACCATAACCTGGAGGGAGGAATTCAAAAAGGAGAATGAGTTACATTTGAGGGAGCTCCAAAAGAAGAGTCTCCACAATGTTCTGTTTTTGTTTTTATTTTTGTTTTTAACAAAGAGAATATCATTGGATGTTCATGGAATGTGAATAGTGATGTGAATATCATGGAAGGTGATCGTGGTGAGCATAGTTGCCTTCCAAGACTTAGATTTGATTCCCAGCCAATGCAATGAAAATGTGATGATATTTTAAAGGGAATAGCACTGATTTAGGTAAATGTTTTGGTATTTAATTTTAAAGACCCAGTCCTATTAGTTGTAGTGATGTCTCAGAATCTCCTTTTATCATCTCCACAAGCATTACTTTAAGCATCATGGTGTTATATACAGAAACATAGATTTGAAGTTGGTCTGAATTCATATCTTGATTTTACTGCTTACTACACATGTAATGTTGGTCAAGACACTCCAACACTCATAGGTCCTAGAGTAAGAAGGCTACTGAGTCCAAAACCAACACCTTCATTTTACAAATAATGAAATGGAGCCACAGAAAGGTTACATGACTTGCCCAGAATCTTGCCCAATATACCACACTGTTTTGTTTTAATCCCTTAGATTCTTTCCAGCTCTAAATCTATCATTCTATGATTTTGAGACTATAAGGAAGAAATTTGGCATTATGATTATTATCATTATTATTATATCACCTTTATATATTTCTTTGTTTTGCAAAAACGTAGTTTCCTATAATTTTGTGCAATATAGGTAGTGTAAATATTATCATTACTGTTAAAAGATTAGGAAACTGAGGTTCAGTTAAGTAATTTGCCTGGCTATTAAAGGCAACTAGGGAACTGCTTTAGATACATAGAGTACAAATCAGGAGGACTTGGATTCAAATCTAGCCTCAGACATTTATTAGCTGTGTGTCATTTCTTCGATTTCAATTTTCTCATTTTGAGGATAATAACAGCATCTATTTTATAGGGTTACTGTGAAGATCAAATGAGATAAATTTTGTAAAGCATGTAGCATAGTACCTGACGCATAGTAGGCCCTTCATAGATACTTGTTCCATTTCTCCTTACTAAATTCTGGAACTGCCTGGCCATTCAGTAAATATGTATTACGTATTATGACCAAAACTCTCTGCTAGTACAAAATAGATTAAAGTGAGAAAAGACCTCAAAAATCATTTTAGAGAATCTAAACCTCTTGTTTCAATTTTGAGGAAACTGAGACCCAGAAAGCTCCTAGTCACCTAAAAATACTTGTTGGTTGATAGAGTGCCGAAGTTAAATAGATAGTAAATAGATAAGCTTGGATTTGAGTTTAGCTCTGATTTCAGATTTCAGATTTTCTGATTTCTGATTTCATTTGCCCCTAATCTGACAAGACAAGCTTTTCCCTTCCTAGTTTCTTCATACAGGACAATAAAAAGCCAGGTTCTTTAATATCTCTCCTCTTCTCAAAAAAATAACACAGGTTTTTACATCTCCTTCTTAGTAGATAGACTGGACTACTGAGAAAAGAACTTGACATTTGGAGATCAAAGGCAAAAAATCAAAAGTCTCCACTAGTTGTTATTCCTTGTCCTCTCTGGACCTCTGTAAAATTAGGAAGACAACAAAACTTCTTTAACCGTGGTTTGCAACCTCATGTGGGGTCATCTAATTGAATGTGAGGGTCATGAAATTATGATTTATTATCCGTAAATGTTTGATTTGTATACCCATTTTATATACCTGGGGTCACATAAAAATTTCTCAGATGAAAAGGGATCACGAGTGGAAAAAATTTAAAAAGCCCTCAATTAGATGCCTGTTAAAGTCCCTTTCAATTATAAATCCATTACCTTGCATTTGTAAAAAAAAAAAAAAAAAAAAACAAAGAAAAACCAAAACAAAGTAAAATACAGTTCTGTGTAAATGTAAAATGATGGGTTAAAAAAAATTATTATATGTTGTCAAACTAAAGCAGCAGTGCTTTATGACTTTCCCACTTCTCCACCCCCTGACAAATAGACAGTGTAAAATTTAGGGAGGGGGCGTCTTAGCCGTCTTCAAGTACTTGAAGTGCTTTCATGTACAAGAGTTGTTAAAACTATCTGCATGGCCCCAGAGAACACAACCAGGAATTAATGAGTGACAGCTATGAGTGAGAGGCAGTTTTTGGTTCAAGGTGAGGAAATTCTTTCTAATGATCAGTATTGTCCAAAAGGAGAATGTTCAGCTTCAGAAAGTAATGGCTTCCCCCTTCCTAGAAGTCTTTCAAGTTGAAAAATACTTAAGTGTTTTTGGAGAATTGATTCCTGTACAAATAGGAATTGATTAGGTAACTAATCAGGGACTAAGGTCCCTTCCTCCCTATTCCTAGGATTTTAGGATTTTCTTTTTGGGCCATCAGGTGACATAGTCTGGTGGATCTTTCCTTCTTTGAAAATCTTAGTTTCTTTTCAATTGAGTCATTTTTTTAAAAGTTCAATAAAACTGCAGGTTCTTAATCCACACAGCTACTATCATAGTAAATGTAAGACACATGCCACATTTTCCTTTTTTTGGAGGTATATTCCCATGACTATTAATCTATGTTGAGAAATTAAAAGAAAAAAATTTTCTTATGTGTCAGTACCGCTGAACTGTTAGGCTAACACATGGAAACTGGAAGCAAGCCAGAGTCAGCCAGCAATTTTTTCATCTCCTCAACGTATCTGTGGGATCATTTTTCACCCATCTTTGGATTCCATTTCTTATCTTCTTTTCTCTTTTCCCTCTCCAAGAAACTAGCTTTGTGTGTGAACTGAATAATCATCAAAATCCACAAACATTTGAAGATAAAGAAAACAACAGTGGGGAATAGGATTGTATTCTAGCTATAAAGTTAATTATCCCTTCAGTCCCTTAGTAAGCAGCAGGTTTCTGAGAAGAGGAACCAAATAATAGGGGGGATAACTACTCTGGCCTTTTTTTGCTTCCTCTCTCATCCAGCCTTCTCACATGGATCTGCTTTATCAGAAAATCTTTCTTCTCTTCTCTCCAACTGCTGGAGAGAATTTAATATCTGGGAACTTCACTTTGTAATTTCATTTTTGAGTTTTTAGGTTTAAGGACCTTGGAGTGCCAGAACTTATTTTAAAAATCAAAATAGGTGTGGTTAATGATTGCATAAGGCATTCAAATAGCACATGTTAAGAACAGCATGGAGAAAAGAATCACCTACTGATCCCTGTAAAATAGAAACTAGGAATGACTGCACCTCAGGGGCCATAACTTTCTGGTCTTTTTTCTAACAGGAACAACAATAACAGCTTGCATTTAGAGTTTGCCAATGGATGTGTGTGTGTGTGTGTGTGTGTGTGTGTGTTCATTTAAAGTTTTATAAACACTTGATAAAATGAGTACTATTGCCATCCAAGCAGCATGAATTTCTGCAGAATCACAGAATCTCAGAGTTTACAAGGACTTCAAAAGTCTTCTGAAAGTCTATACCCTATAGATAGAAGGGTAGTATTTGACCATCGTTAAGTTGCTCCCCTAATAGGTAATGAAGAATTAATGGATTAATGTTAGCACCCCATCTTCCCCTACATGAAACATGAACTTTTTTTGCGATGGAACTTAAGGGGGTGGCTTGGGATTGTCTAGGTGAGAATTGGCCACATCCCTAAAGTCCATAAAAAAGCTGATTTTCCCAGCTCTTGAACTAGTCCTGACTAGAAGGGACAGCCTATTTTATTAGAAAGAAGGTGGAATTTGCATCCCATCCAAATCACTCCACAATACTATCAGTCACAGATGCTTTGAATTGGAGCAACTTTCTCAGTCAGAAGCAGCAAAATAATTTCTCTGCCAAGTCACTTCTTGCTGGTTGCTGTGTCTCCTCTTTGGGAGGAAACATATACATAACACATACACACATATACATATATATGCAATATATACATATATATGAAAATAGAGCATCCGCATTATAAAAATATATGTAGTAAAAAATATAAAAGCATATATACATTATATCTATCTATGCATACACACACACACATGTTCTTTCTCCCAATGGAATATAATTTATCTGAGAGCATAGTCAGTTTCTTTTTATCTTTTTATCACCAGTGTCTGGCACACAGTAGAAGCTTAGCAAAGGCTTAAGTGATTTGGCCATATTTATATAGTTACCTATTAAATATTGAAAGTAGTTTTGAATCCTTGGTCTTTCTGATTCCATTTTCCACTAGACAGAGAACACACATGAGAAATGGAATCCTGTTTAGTCTCTCTTAAATTTTCTTCCATTCTACCTGAAAGGCAAAATATCTATGAGAATATAGTTAACAGATTCTTCATTATTTCTTGACTATTTTAATATGCATTGTCTTTTCAAATCACCTCACTTAACCAAGTTGATATTTTGATTGGATACCTAAGGAGGCTTCTATGATCTTCTTTGTGTTTGGGCTTAGCCTTCTAGAAGGAAAAAAAAATTTCTTTGGACACTGTTCTTTCTTGGATTCTTCAGGAATAAGCTTTCTAGGCCAAGAACTGATAGTTCTACTTGATACGGTCTTTATTACATTTATTGCTGAAGATAAGAAGGCCTAGAAAAAAGAGAAAAGTATTTTTCCCGAGGATGCAGTCATGTCGACTGATTTGTTTTTCTCCTCAGCAGGTTCTACAATGAATGATTTCATGGCTTTTTCTTCCTACTAGTTGACAGCAGGATCTCAGAATATGAATAAACTTTCCTGCAGAGGCACATTCCAAAAAAAATGGAGAATTGGCATCAAAGTTGCCAGAATTATACACTTTCCATGAGTCTAAAAATCTGCATTTTGAAAAATAACTTTGGAAGACTAGCCATTGAAGATTACAGTATCAGTTTCCCAATCATACCTTCTCTGTTTAGATCCCATTTTCCTTTGGAAGAAGGCTTGACGCATCTTCCTTTTCATGTCCAATCCAAGAAACACGAACTTCTACAGAATGACAGAATCTCAGAGTTTACAGGGATCTTAGAGGTCTTCTGAAAGTCTTAATCATGTCTGAAAAGGAATCCTTCTTTCTATCACTACATCCTAATTAGTGTGAATATTAAATCTCACAAAGTGGTTCCATAGTTCCCTTAGACTAGAACAAAATATTATTTTTACACATATTACAAGTTTGACTTATTCAAATCTAAATAATGCTATCACTTCATGGGATCTATTGTTTCCTCTATTTGAGTCCTACAGGTAGCTAGTTGATGCAGTAGATACCACACTGACCTGATTGCATTCAAATTTAACCTCAGACAATGATTAACTGTATAATATTTATATGGTCAATGTCCCTCCTAAAATGTAGCACCTAGAATGAGCATAATATTTCAGAACTAGTCTGACCACTTTTCATTACCTTAATGTACTTTTTTATCTAAATTTGCCCAAGGGAAAAAAAAAAAAAGGAATGCAAGTTAGGAAAGATCTCATGCATTTAGAAATGAATAGGAAATAAATTCATGGAGATGAGGGTTACTGAAGCATCTATCTGTTCTGGGAGACTTCCTGGAAGAATTATGTAAACCAGTAACACAAAGAAATAGGCCCTTTATCTATTGCATTTTACTGAAATCTATGTGGCTTAACTAGTAATACCTAAAAGCATGAGGAAGGTTGAGAAGGACAGGAAAGAGGTAAGAATATGTGCAAATCACAGTCATTGACAAAGCAAGTATTACAAATGGTATTCAGGTGAAAGTAATCACACAGGTTCCTCATGCTGGTTATTACCAAATATCTAGCCTGCTATCTGGAAGAAGAAGTTCTGTGACCCCATCTGCTCCTATCACCACATGCTGATCCCCTATATAGGACAGCTTACCCCCAGGAGCATGAGTGAAACAAGTAAATACTAAGAGTTTTCCAGGAACAAAGCAGCTCTCAGATCACAAGGATGTCTTACTGATTTCCTAATATTGATGTCAGAGACAGGGATATACCAATTAGTGAATTGCAGAAGAAACAGATGTTTGTGGCCTGAAAATTTCCAGACATAGTCAATCTGGGGAAAAAAATGGCGAGGGAGAAAGAAAGTCTTGTCAGAAAGTAAGAAAAGCCTATTTTCAGGAAAGAATAAAGTTCAGAGAATCAGAGAGGTTTTCTGGACCATTAGATGACCCAATCCAACCCAATACGCACTTATTAAACATTCATAGAACATAATTTAAGGCAGAATGAAGATAATTCTCTGTTCTTAGGTAGGGTGCTTAAATTCTACTGGGTGAACAAAACATAAGATAAACATATGCACGATATTTCTAAGAAGAAAGCTACAAAAAATCAACCTGAGGATAGGGAAGGCATAAGAATAGACTTTCTTAGATTTCTAGCAACTCTTATTGACTATTCTTGTGGAACACACATCAATCAGTTTATCCCATGATCTCCTCTGCACAGTCCTTGAACATAACGCACAGATGGGAAGATATAAACACAAACTAAATGTTGCTAGTTTTGTACATTTTCAGTGACTGGGTCCAGAGCCAGCTCTACACATAGACAAGTTACCTAGGCGATATATTTTGAGGATTACAGAATGCCCTACACTACCAAAAAATATCTTCTTCTCAGCATTCAAGTATGATAACTAAAATTTAGCCATTAAAATTCCTCAAGGCATTATCTCTAGAAGGTCCTTATTAATTAGTCTCGCACATTATCCTTCTAGCAACCCCAAATAAACCCATACTCATAGTGATTAGAGAAAGAATCCTGAGAGAGTGGGGGCTAGAACAGACAAGTTCTGACTGAGGAAAGCAGGTAACTTAATAGATACACACACATGCCCATAGACACATATATACATACACATATGTGTAGTAGATACATGTATCTTTATCTCTAAGCTGATAAAATGTTGCTATACTACCTATAATGCATTTTTTTAATCTCTTTGGTTCCATGAAGAACTGAAACCAAAGGGAAAAAGCATGTAGGAGAGACATATTCTTATCTATTAGCTGATAAATTCTATTTTACCTTAGTTATTAAAACCCTTCAAAGCAGGATTTTTTTAAATCCCTGAATTTACTTCATTTTAAATTCAACTCAATAACCACTAACAAAGAATAAACAAAGCAAGTGATTATTTCGGGGCGGGGGAGGGGGGGAAGGGGAGGGGGCATTGAGGCAATTTAGGATTAAGTGACTTGTTCAGGATCACACAACTAGAAAGTGTTAAGTGTCTAAGGTTGGCTTTGAACTCAAGTCCTCCTTTCTCTAGGGAGAGTGCTCTATCCACTTTGCCATCTAGCTGTCCCCAAAGCAAGTGATTGAACATTAAAGCCATAAACTCTGAATTGTTTGTAATTTAAGAGATAACTTTAACAATATAATAACCTTATATTCAGATACTGATATATATACACACACACACACACATATATAATACATACATATATTTATGTATCAATTTCTCATTGGGAAAGGAAGATTTGGTTGAACTATATTAATGGGAACAGAGTAGTCTGGGTACCAAGGAAAGACATTAAAAAGAAAAGTACATTGAACAAGATGGGAAAGAATTAAAATTCAAAATCTCTGAAATGGATTGTCCTAGACGCATCTATGCCATATCATCATAAAAGCTATGGAATCTGGTAGTTGCTCTAGGTCTAAATTTTATCTTTTTGAACTTCATCACAACCCTAGGGATTTGGTGTATATTGCCTCATATACAGACACCTGAGTCGCTAGCTTGGAAGGTTCTCTTCCCTAGTTACTTAGAATTATACATGCATGCTAATTATTTCTCAGGTCCAATTTGCACCAAATTCTTGATTTGAATTATAGATACAATAAAAGCTACAAACTTATTTGTATCTTTTGACCCATTGGTTCCACTACAGAGCTATGCTCTAAGAATATTTTACCATGAGAAATATGACAGATATACAAAACATTGAATAATATAGACTTAGATGAAATAGTACAAAATGAAGCCAATACAATGAGCACAATATACATACTAAGTACTAAATAATAATGAAAATAATGACAACTTTAAAAATCTCTCTTCCCCCATTAAAAAAAAATACACAGAGGTACACTGAAGAAAACAGGATGTGGTTGTTATTATTTTACTAAAATCATCTCTCAACAAATTGCAAACAATTTAGAAATATTGGTTTTAATGTTCAATCATTTGCTTTGTTTATCTAATGATTTAAAATGAAGTAAATTCAAGAATTTTTAAAAATTTATTCTTTGAAGTGATTTTAATGACTGAATACGGCATAATAGGATTTATCAGCTTATAGATAGTTATATGTCTCTCCTACATGATTTTTCCCCTTGATAACTTGTTACTTCTTCAATTTCTTATGAAACCTAATTGGCTAAACAAAACAAACAAAACAAAACAGTGCATTCAAGGTGACTTGCCACCATATACTTACCATTATTCCTATCAAAATACTGTTTATGGAGGAGATCCACTCCTGGGTGAGGAGAGGAAACTGCTTTTCTAGGATCTGGCTGTAAGGATACCATGCTCCACTTACCAGTCATCCAAAAATGATCCTAGAACTTTAAAAAATAACACTATCTTTATTAGAACCTGGGCTTAAGTTTCAACTCGGTGGACTTTTGAAATATTTTATATTTAGATCTTGGAAAGTTAAGAAATGAAACAGCTTAGGTAGTCATAAGTCAAAATCACAAGTTGTGTACAAATCTTAAAGTTCAGGGCTGGACCTAGAAAAAAAGTAAGAAACATTTGGGAAAAATTGTTTTTGCTGAGTTTGTTTGGGAAGGGCCAGGTGACCTGAATGTTTGGAGTATCATAATTTTATTTGGCATTTATTGCATTTGAAACAGTGAAGAAACCCAGGCCTGCTACAATGAACTCATTTAAATGTTTTAGGACTTGTCCTGGGCAAAATTGTGGAATAAGTTAAGATTGACTTTAACGCAGTTCCAACCATGTCGGCTCCAATCTGATGACTTTTTTAGCCACAACTACTCTTGAAGAACATCTGAATGATTTCTCAGGTGAATGGCTAGAATGTAAACTCCTTTAAGACAGGAATTTATCTTTTTCTTTTTTTCATTCTTTCTCTTTCTCTTTTATTCTTTTCCTCTTCTCCTTTCTTCATTTATTTAATCAAATTTATTTATCTATTCATTTTTGTTTTTATATCTGCTGTTCCTTGCTTTAATAAATCCTTGCTGAATTGAATTTAAATTCCACAGCCATAACTACCTATCTGGGGTCCCATTCCCACTCTTGCTGCTGTTTAATAAACTCATCTGTGTCCATGTGTATGCACTAATGAGTGCATGTGCTAGTTCTCCTAAGTGACATAATTTATGTCTTAATGGACTTCTGAACTTATAATGACTTAATCCAAAAGAGCGATTTTAATGGCAGAAGCCGAGAGTACTGTCAGCAGGTAAAAAAAAAAAAAAAAGATATTTTGAGAACATATAACACAGACACATTTAATGAAAAGATTATATTTCTTATAAGGCTCTAGATCTCAAGGAAGTGGTGATAGAAGTTCTTAGGACTTCAATATCTATGAAACTAACTTGGGTTCAAGGTGATTGCATCATGAGGTGAAAGAGATAACTGTGGTAATTATTGCTGGACAGGAATCATGTCTGAGCTCAGAGATGACTAAGGCATCCAAGTTGAGAAAGTAATATTGGAGATCAGACAAGATAAAAATTGTAGGGAGAAAAAAAATGACACAGTGGGTGGTAGATATTACTTGTTCCTCTTCATTTAGAGCGTTAACCTTTTCCCACACTAGAGTTTCAGCCTTAGAGATTAAACATTTCTGAAATTTTCTAGGAAGAAAAGGAGGGAAATTGTACCTATTCAGAAATGTTTGGGTTTTTTCCATTATTTAACATTTGTTTCAGTTCAAATAAAATTATTTTATGATTTCATTGCTTTCCCCCTCAAGTTCTTGATAGTTTGGTAGACACCTGAATATCCAGACCTGTGGGATTTTAAAAGTCCTTAGCTCCAAATTGGTGCAGGGTGGGGAGAAATGAGCTAGATGAGAAAAATTATTACATTTTTGCCTCTCCAATGCACAAATGGTATCATGAGTTGGGGCCTTACAATTCATTAGATCATATTATATAGATTGCAGCTAACTACACTTAGGAGATAGCCTTAACATATGATGAAAAGACTCTTCAAATGGGATATCTTGTGGGTTATTCATTTCCTCAGTACATAAAAGGGAGCATGCAGTTTGATGAGGGAACAAGGAGCTTTTAGAATTATAATTGTTAGATATTTAGCTACTTTGCTTTTTAAAGTGAAATCTCTGTCTCTCTTTGCCTCTCTGTCTTTCTTCTCTGTAACTGTCTCTTCCCTTCTCTCTCTCCTTCCCTCCTTCCTTTCTCTCCCCTTTCCTTTTTCCCTCTCCCCTCCCTTGTTCCCTTTCCCCCTTTGTCTCTGTCTCTGTTTGTCTCTCTGTATGTGCGTCTCTGTCTCTTTCTCACCAAAACATTTCAGCACTTAACTGTGATAGGAATTAACTCAATTTGGGAAGGGTAGGGAATAGTCTTCTCCAGAAAAGTAGGTGAATTTTCAAAAAATGAATTGAATGACTGGATCCACCAGCCTCTAAGCAGATTGGATATGTACTGGACCTGGAGGGAAGGAGGGATATAGAAAGAAAAGAGAGAAAGAAGGCTAGGGGAAGAGTGCCGTATATGGATAGGCCTTTGGGAGCGGAGCAGGTGAGGTATATTCTCTAATGACTTACACTGAGAGAGGAAGTCATCTACTCCAGCTGTGACCATTAGAATCATTAGTAAACATTCTTTGCCTATGACTCAAGAAACTGGATGAATCCTCCCTACCTCCTCTAACTCAGGACTTCTTAAACTTTTTTCCACTCATGACTCTTTTCACCTGAGAAATGTTTATGCAACTCCATGTATATGGGTCTATAAAATAGCTCTACAAATCAAACATTTACTGATAACAAAAGATAATTTCACAACCCCCACATTCAGTTTTGCAACCCTCAGTTTAAGAAGCTTTGCTTTAATTCAAGGGATCCATATTTAATTTTCTTTGATAATTATGTTTTAATATTGTTGGCTTCCTTGGTAATGCTGTAAATTACATTTTCTGCGTCTCAAAACATGATTCTGAGACAGGGTCCATAGGTTTCCTCAAACTGTCTAAGAGGTCTCTGACACAGAAGAGAAGCTCTGCTTAACTGAATATTCATTCAATCAACCAACAAGAATTTATTACATAGTTTTTTACATAGTTATTACAGTTACACTTACACATAGTTATTAAGCCTCTAAGCAATGGGTAAAGTTGTTATTATTATGATGATGATACTCTTTTGGTTCCAATTTTGAATGTAGAATAAAAACAATTCTCTGTTTTTCCTGACAACTGGATCCACAGGAAGGGCAATAATAATGCTAATAATGATAATAATACATATGACAAAATATTTCCCCTCTAACAACACCTTGAATTAGGCATTTTACATATGAGAAAGGCTCAGAGAGGTCAAAAGCAGAAAGTAGCAGCACTCCAAGTTGTGGTTCTTATCCTGTGGAAAAAACAAAATCTCAAACTCTTACTCAACTTCTATCATAAGAATGACCTAGAATGGGGCAGCTAGGTGGCCTAATGGATAGAGCACCAGCCTTGAAGTCAGGAGGACTTGAGTTCAAATCTGATCTCAGACACTTAACACTTCCTAGCTGTGTGATCCTGGGCAAGTCACTTAATCCCAATTGCCTCAGGAAAAAAAAATGACCTAGAGGGAACAATAAAAAGTCCATGATGAAGAAAAGATTCAGGAACAAAGAATGGAGAAATCAGTGTGGAACAGTGGAAAGAGCATTAATCGTGGAGGAGGATCTGGATACAAATTCTGCTTTTGATGACTGCTACCTGAGAGACTGTGAGTAAGTCATGTAACTTTCTGAGTTCTCACTTTTCTCTGTAAAAAGAATCTGACTGCTACCTGAGAGACTGTGAGTAAGTCATGTAACTTTCTGAGTTCTCACTTTTCTCTGTAAAAAGAATCTCAGGGATAGCTAGATGCTACAGTGGATAGAGTACCAGTCCTGTAGTCAGGAGGACCTAGTTTAAATATGACTTCAGGGACGTAACACTTATTAGAAACTGGACAAGTCATTTAACTCCAATTACCTCCACCCCCACCCTTCACCCCCCCAATAGTCTTGGTCTAGGTGGTTTCTGGGGCTCCTCCCCCACTTAGATCTGTAATACTATAAAATCCTCTTGGTGGGAGAGATGAGGTGGTGAAACTCCCTCCAGACAGCTTTACACATGCCACAGGGCAATCAAATAAATTAATCCATAAATGAATTAAACCTTGTTCTGGGCTTTCTATTAGATGGAGGAAAAGAACTTCCTCAAAGTTCCCTTAATTAAATCCTCTGAAAGCTTTCCTTTGTGATGCCAAGGAAATTACTGGACTGGTTGTGGTATCTTTGATTCCTTAATTTCTCACTTTGGGTTAAGCAAGCAGTGAAATAATTATTATTATAGTTCAACTCTGAAACGACCTACTCCTTAGAGAAGGGAAATGTGAGATGTGAAGAGGGAGAGAGTTGGACTAAAATTTTCTCAGTTGAAGAGGAAACACAAATCCTTACTTCCTTGGGTTTGAAAAGCAAACAAAAGCCAAATATCTGGGGGATGAATGGCAGGTATCTTCGTTTGGACTTCTGGTGATGACTCATTATGGAAACACTGAGCAGTTCTCTCTTAATACCTCGGTTTCCCTAACCATACATCAGAGGTATTATTTACAGCTTCCCAAGGAATGCAATATGACAGCACCCAAGTCACAAGTTTGGGATATATATTCTTCTTCCAGGATCTCTATTGGACTATTTGTTGAGTTAATTTCAGGTCTAAGCAAGGAGACTACATTATACTGGAATAAGAAATGGATTTAGAGTTGGGAGCCTTTTTCAAAATCTGACTCTGCCACTTGCTAACTATGGGACCCTAAACAAATTACCTTTTCCAAATTCAGTTCTTTCATCTGTAAAGCAAGAGTTATTGAATTTGGTAACTTCTATAATGTCTTTTGGCTCTAATTCTATGATTATCCAGCTAGCTTTTCTCTTCTCCCCTACCCCCCACCCCCAATGTAATACTAGATGGGATAGTATCTAATTAGCCATTGCCTTGATAGACTTGATATACTCAAGAGGACAGTAAAAAGTGATGATATCATAGGAAAGATGAAGCAATTTTTAAAATTACTCTCTAAAAGTTGTCTGTTTAGTTTATTCTCATGGGTCAGGTTTATGGATACAATAGAGAAGAACAATCAGAAGATATGTGAATTTGGATTTTATTTATACTTCATATTTTACTATTCCTAAAGATCTTCTAACTTGGGGTATTAGCAAATGAAAGAGATGGTTATGTCTAGCTTTCTGGAGTATGAAATGTAAGGCTTACAAATCAAGCAAACATATACATATAGAAATACAATTTTATTTAGCTTTTAAGGAAATACAAGTCTTATAAAAATCAAGCATACACCTATAGGTAGAAATGCATTTTTATTTACTATTAAGAAAGAAACTGCTCACAAACCATTAACTTTCCAACAAATGTATAAGCAGAATCACAATTTATCACTTCAATAAGTGTTCTTATGATTTTGCTACAAGAATGTGGGGAAAAGAGAGGCACGTAAATGAATGTCTTGCCTTGCTGTACTAGATACTATAGCTAGCTGCTGTTACAATTTATCTTGAATCCATTCCTTCTGCTAGAGTTTAGAGACCTCGAGTAAGACAACACATCCTGATTAGTAGAAATCAGTATGAAAGACTATGCAAATTGCTTACTTGGTCCTCAAGAGGAAACCTAGACTTTGTGGCTTAACCTTTTGAAAATAAAAAATTTAGGTTTTTTCTCTTTTTTCTTATGGGACACATGATCCAAATCCAAATTATACATTTTTATGCTTAATTACATACTATTTGGTATTGTTCTCCAATTGTTTCATGTGTGCATGTTTTGCTTCTCCAGATAGATTTGAGGGTAGATCTTATATATCTTCTATATCCTCCATAGCACAAAGTACAATACTAGAAGTGGGAGTGGAGGGAGAGGATATAAAGGCCATTTAAGAAATATTTGTGTTAGAGATATTAATATAATATAAAGGACCCAAGCACACTTTGGGGAATTTCCTTATTTGATTCAAATCAACCCATCTCTGGAAATCTATAACGCCTAATAAATTTATCCTAACTTGCTACTTACAAGTACAAAATCTACAATGCTGAAGAGAAAGGGTTTATTAAAAAAAAGAAAATAAAAGATCTTTGAATGAGTAGTTTCAAAAATTTACAAAGCCCAATTATCATTTACAGTCCTGAATATATATGTTTTTCTACTGGGAGTATCTACTACTATTTGTCCCTACTGCAGGGTAATCTCTCTCTCTCTCTCTCTCTCTCTCTCTCTCTCTCTCTCTCTCTCCTCTCTCTCTCTCTCTCTCTCTCTCTCTCTCTCTCTCTCTCTCTCTCTCTCTCCTCTCTCTCTCTCTCTCTCTCTCTCTCTCTCTCTCTCTCTCTCTCTCTCTCTCTCTCTCTCTCTCTTTGTGAGAGAGACAGAGAAAGAGAGAGACATAGACACACACACACACACACACACACACACACAGAAAGAGGAAGAAGGGAGAGAGGATGAGAGCAAGACCTCCAGTATGTTTTTTCTCTCTCTTTATGCTATCATTTTACAAACCTCCCCTTCCCGGTTCCTTCCTCTTTTTTCAGCTTTTTCCTCTTCTGATCTAAATTTAGGTGAGACTATATCCTCTAATCTCCCAAAAAAGAAACTATTAATTCAAAGGGGAGGATTATGAAAGAGAAAATATCTTAGCTACATTCAATTAGCAAATATTTTATTAAGTACCCATTATGTGCCAGGCATTGTGCTATGTGTATGGGGTAGGGAATTGGATGGTTTCTATTTTGCTTCTAAAAGATAAGGTTCTTTTTCTATTTCTGTTTTCTTATTGGCAAAACAGTCAACTGTATAATACTTGTTTAAAGTATTAACTTTCTTAGGAGTATTTGCATTTTCATTTTTATCATTCAGTTGTTTTCAGTCATGCCCAACTCTTTGAGACCCCATTGGGGCTTTTTTGGCAAAGATACAAGAGTGGTTTGCCATTTCTTTCTCCAGCTCATTTGGCAAATGTTTCAAGATTAAGTGACTTGCCCAGGATCTTATAGTTAAATGTAAAGTTGGATTTGAACTCAGGAAGTTAAGTCTTTCTGACTCCAGGTCTGGCCACTGTGCCATTTAGCTGGCCCCCTCCTATGAAGAACTTGAAGGGGAAAAAAAGCCAGAATGAATACTAACAAATTATTTGAAGCATTTGAGCAAGATCAGGTTTGTTTTATTTAACCTCAAGACACAATTTTCAGAAGAAAGAAAGATAGATAAATAGATAGATATTATTTATCTCCTCTATCTATTTATCTATCTATATTGATATAAGGGAAAAACTCCCTAGGGATTAGAATTATACACAATAGAGAGAGATGCTTTGGTTGACAGTGGGTTTCTCTTCCAGAGGAGTCTTCAAGCAAAGGTTATGTAACTGTATGGGGATATTGTAGAGAGGATTCCTGTTTAAGTGTGGGTTGAATTAAATGGCCTTGAAGATCCTTTCTAATTCGGGGATTCCATGATCATATTTATGCTAATGGTGAAACTTCACACATAGAGAGATATTTTCTTGGGCAATGAACCTTTTGGGGGGATTTTTTGATCACAAGCAAGGTGAGTCTTGCCTTCAATCTATTTTGGATTATTGACTCACACTGTTAGAAGCTAATTTTATAGCCCATCTGTCTCCCTGTTTGTAAGACAGCAAGAATGAATATTCTTAACTGAATTGATGAGGGAACATGTTCAATGAATAAATGGATTTTGAGAGACTACCTCAGTTATTCACCTATCTTGGGCAAGTTGGCTCTTCAGTGAATACATATCATTTAAAGGATATGGAATAGGAAAACAGTTAAGTCAACTTTTTTTTTTTTTTTTTGGCCATGGATTGACCAGAAGGTGGATGATCCACAGAGAGAATAACTGATATGATGAATTATTTATAGAAGAGGAATTACTTCAAAGTATATTCCAGAAGCAGAATTGCCCAACTCCTTCTAGAGAAGAACCCACAATCTCCCTTTGGAAAACTCTGAATTTTCCAGCAGGTTGATTCCATTGCTGAGTGACAAGTTAGTATTCAGGGAAAATACCCATCTGGGTATAGCTGGATAGTGGCAGTGGATAGATCATCAGTCCCAGAATTAGAAGGAGCTGAGTTCAAATAGGCTCTCAGACACTTAACATTACCACCTATATGACCCTGGGCAAGTCGCTTAACCCTAATTGTCATACATACGGAAAATGTCTGTCTGATGGATAGGTGTTTTAAGGACAAAATCACCAGGTGATAACCTGCTTTTTAAATTTAAAACTAATTGTGGCTACATATAGGTAAGAATCTCAGAGTCAGCAAATTCTTCCCAATTTCTTTTTTTTAAATAAATTTAATTTTTACTTTTAATTCCAAATTCTTTCCCTCCCTCCAGAACTTTTCCCACCCACTGAGAAATCAAGAAATATGATTCACACACACACACACACCCCTAGTTAATTTCTAAATTATTTTCCCTTGGATTTTGAGACAATTATTTTATAAATACATACAGTCCATGTCACATAAAACTAGCTTTTAATCATCTGCATACCTTGCTGATGATATATACCTTGTAATCTGTTCAGGCTAAATTTCCTTTCCCAACTGGTTTTCCCTGTTTTTCAGTAAACTTCTGGGATATTACCCCAAATTCTTTCAATTACTGCGTCCTCAGGGAATGAAGTAATTTGAATATCATCCTGAGTAAGATTGTCTAGAAGGCAAATTTAATGCAGTACTAGAGAGATCATGTTATGTGTCTCAAAGATGATAAATTATATCTGGATTTACCACAATTTGGGGTCATTCTGAACATTGCTTGCTTTCATAATAAGCACTAGATAAAGTAAAATAATACAAGTGAAAAGAGCACTTAGCCTTGGAGTCGGAGCAGACTGTGTTTGAATTGTATGCTCCATCTCTGTTACAAGCTGTGTGACCTTTAGGTAAATGACTTTACTTCTCTAGTTTCCCAGATACTACTCCATTTTGCCTCTGGTGCGCATAGCAAACACTCACTAAATCTTTTTCATTCATTTATTCACTGATTCCTCATTGGTGGGATAATCAATTAATAAGGGGTATTTTCTCCCTGCTAGTCTTCCTGCTAATTCTAATGTTTTGTAGTAATTTCCTTGGACTGTTTTTAGATGTGATTTTATTTTTTGAGGCTTCCAGCATGTCTGTCTGTCTCTCTCTCTCTCTCTCTCTCTCTCTCTCTCTCTCTCTCTCTCTCTCTCTCTCTCTCTCTCTCTCTCTCTCTCTCTCTCTCTCTCTCTCTCTCTCTCTCTCTCTCTCTGTATGTGTATGTGCATTTGAGAAGAGGGAGGAATGAAGAGTAAACCAGCAAAAAAGAAGAAAGCAAAAATTACAAATTGGATGAGCAGACAGAGTTCTTGTTATAGACCTTCAATCCAAACAGGCAACTCTTTTCTTTCAATTAAGCCAAGCTTAATTGGGAGATTAATTTATTACTTTCAAGCCTTTTCTGGGCTAATAGGGGTGACATGTGTAAGAAACAGATTGGAACAGCCTGTAAACAGTACACAGAACTCCTGAGCTTGCTATCTTGTTGCAATGATGTTTCAGTTTTCCCATTTCAGACCACAAAGACTATAAATTAAACACAAAGAAGAATGCCAAATCAAGATAGGGACCTTTGGAGGAAAGGATAAACCCCTGGCTAAATCCACAAGAGCTTTGCCCTCCCTGTACTCTCCCTCACTTTCTTTCGTGGCAGACTGGCGCAAGCTCAGCTGTTCATTTCTCTCCTGAACGGGTGCCTCCTTGTTTGCCTTCGAGCTGTTCGGGGCCCCCTACCAAAAGTCCCTGACAGGCAAAACTCCATGTCCCCGCAGGACTTTTCCCAAGCTGCCCTCCCATCTTTAGAATTCTGCTGCCTAATTTACCATCCCCTTATACCAATGGATTAATGGATTACCTAAGATTAGAGATTTCAGGCACCAGGACTGGAAGAGATGTTTTGGAAAGAGCCCTGTTTCCCACAGGTGTGACCAGCTCTTTCAGAGTATGTCAGAAGGATGGGTGAGACTCATGTTCCAGTGCAGAATTGATCGACACGGATGGGAACTAGAAGGGCATATCAAGGGGAAATCTCTGGCAAAAGCTAAATCCATTGGAAATATTCTTGGAGTCTGTGCGACTGTAGGCAAATTCCTTTATGTTTCTGGAACTCGGTTCCTTCATCTAAAAATGAGGAAGGGGTTCATCTAGACTGACCTCTGGACGAACATTCTGAATTTTTTGATTCAATTTTCCCTTTAGTGCTTTGTCAAGAATTCCCTTGGCAAACAAGGGCACATAAGATGTATTCTGCTGCCATCTGCTGGATTGAATGGATAATCTTTGCTTTCCCCCCTCCTATCTCCCCCTCCTCCTCCAAATGAAGATCAATGTGATGAAAAAAATAAAGGGAAGAATTTGAATTAATGAGCATTGGAGGTGAATGATCTGAGAGTCGAAGAGATTGTTTGGGGAGTTCGCAACAAAAATGCATATTAACAAATTTTCCATTTGTCTGTGCCCCAGTGATATTGGAGATAAAAGGAAATGACCCTGGGCAAAACTTAGTTATATCTGTCTTTTGTACTTCAAGTTTTTCTTTGGTTATTTCCAACCTTTATCATGGGAAGCCCTCTCCCAGTACTTTCATGCTCTCTAGCTCCTACTCATTATCAAAACTGAAAAGAGTCTGATATTACGTGCACTTGCTTGTTGCAAAGGAGTATCAATGGCTTATTTAGAATGGATGGTCTTTATCCCCATTAAAGGAAATTCAGATTTCAGTAAAGGGGTAGGCCTGAAGTCCCACTGAACCCAATCTTTTTTCTTTTTATTAAAGTTTTTTATTTTCAAAACATATGCGTAGATAATTCTCAATTTTTACCATTGTAAAACCTTGTGTCCCAAATTTTTTTCTATCCTTCCCCCCACCTTCCTTAGATGGCAAGTAATCCAATATATGTTAAGCATGTGCAATTCTTATATATATATTTCCATATTTATCTTGTTGCACAAGAAAAATAAGATTAAAAAGGGGAAAAATGAGAAAAAGCAAACAAACAGCAATAAAAAAGGTGAAAATATTATATCGTGATTCATATTCAGTCTCTACAGAGCTCTCTCTGGGGTCAAAAGGCTCTCCATCATAAGGCCATTGGAACTGGCCTTATCATCTCACTGTTAAAAAGAGCCACAACCCTCAGAATTGATCATTCATAATCTTGTTATTGCTGTGTACAATGTTCTCCTGTGAACCTACTATTAATTCCCCCAACCTCTGATAACTGGTTTGTATCCCTAGAGTTTAACATAATGCCTAGTACATAATAGGCATTTAATAAATGCTTGTTGACTAAAGGGAAGAGATAGCATACATTTGAATCATATTGGAATGTCTCATTGTAATGTAGTTAGATCACTTTTAGAGTTTTGTGTTTAACTCTGAGAGCCACATATGAGGAAGGACCTTGGCAAGCTGGAGGAAATCCAGAAGCTGGCAATCAGGATAGTTAATGTCCCTGAGGTAACGGCTTATGAGGATCCATAGAAAGAACTGATAATTTTATGTTCAGCCCGGAAAAGAACAGAGGTGATACGATAGTTCTGTCATCAAATATTTGGAAAGCCATAATGTGGAAGAAGCATCTGATTTGTGTGGTTTAACCCAAGAGGAAAGAAGCAGGAGCAGTGATTGAAAGTCTTCAAAAAACAAATTTAGGTTTGATATCAGGAAAGACCTTGCAATGACTAGAATTATCCAATGTAGAAGGGGTGGCCTGAACTGGTACAAGGTTCTCCTACACAGTTGTTCCTTAACCCAATGGTTCTCAAAGTTTACATTTTATATCTTGATAGTCAACCAGTAAGCATTTATTAAATATCTACTACATACCAGGAACAATGATGGATTGTGACAATAAGAATGCAAAAGTGAGACAAATTCCATCCTGGGCCCTCTTCTCTTTCTATATTTTTCTTGTCGACTATTAATTAGTGAATTCCTAAAGGGAAGGGATTTTCTTTTGCCTCTTTTTGTGTCTCCAATGCTTAGCACAGTACCTGGCATATAAGCTTAATCAATTTTTAACTGACTGATCTCAATAGCTGTTCAGTGATCATCTCTAGGCTGATGAAGCCCATATCTATCTATCTATCTATCTATCTATTCACTTTCTAGTATTTCTCCAGTTTTGCATATCAACTATTAATTTAGATTTTTCAAATCCCCAACACAATTCATTGTTATTCTCACCATCCCACTTTGGAACTCCACCATTGTGAGGCTAGGAGAGTGAGAGGTGCCATTGACAAAAAAAAAAAAAAAAAAGTTAAGGGACAAGAGGCAGCAAAATAAAGAAAAATAAAATTAAATAAAAGTAAAGGCCTGGGAATCAAACCTTGGTTCAAATTCTGCGTCTGACACATCCTGGCTGTGACTACAGTAAATCATGGAACCTTTCAGTTCATGCAGGGAACTTTCAAGTATTGCAAGCTGCAAATGAATTGCTGATATGATTGTTAGGAATTTCCATGCTGTGGATTTCCTACTGAGATGAAGTCAGAGTTGGGGGGGGGGGGAGGATTCAGATAGACAGACAGACAGACATAGAAACAGAGACACAGAGAGACACACACAGAGATAGAGGCGCGCGCACACACACACACACACACACATACACACCTACAGAGACAAGAGACAGAGGCAGAGAGACATACACAAAGAGACACAGACAGATCAAAACAGAAATAAAGAGAACCAGAGAGACAGAGACAGAGAAACAGAGCGAGAGATATTGAGACAGAGCCAGAGAGAAAGAGACAAAGAAACAGCCAGAGAGACAGAAATAGAGACAGAGGGACACAAAACACAGAGACAGAGATAGAGAGACAAAGAGAAACAGAGAGAGACCGAAGCAAATTTTAAAGGGAAGATGAGAAGATCAATTTGAATCTAAGGTACTGGTAGGATATCCAGCAGATTATTAGAAGTGTGGGACTGGGCCTCTGAGATTTTGGGACTAAATGTATAAATTTTGGATTTATCTTCATAGAGAGATAATCGAAGCTTTGGGAATGAAAGCAGTGAAAAGGGCCAAAGACAGATAGGCTTTTAAAGCCCTGACAGATGTTGGCCACTACACACAGACCAGATTGGTGTGTTCTCCCAGACACAAGCACTTAATAATCCTTTTTAAAGTTAATGACCACCCTGCCACTATCTTTCTCTCCTCTTGCCTTTTCTACAGGTATTCATCTGCCTTTCTCCTCCTGTTATTCCCTTAGTCTTTTACCTTCTCTTTCTGCTCCTTTTCGCTGCCAGCCTTCTAAATAGATTGGCTACCACTTTCACTTCTAAGACCTTGCAATCTGCCGACCAGCTCACAGAAATTGCTTTGAAGTCAACTTTGCATTGTTAAATCCAGTGGCCCATTTTCTGTTTTCCTCCTTCCTGCCCTTTCTGTGGCACATGAGACAATGGCTCACTGTCTCTTCCCCTGGATTCTGGGATATGTGGTTCTCCACCTACCCCTTGGGTGTGTTTTTATGGTTTTGTTTTTGTTTTAGTTTATTTGATAATTCCAACTCCTTTATGACTCTTCTACCTCCTTTCTCTACTTCTTTGGTGGCAGAAAACTAATCTTCCTTATAAAATATTTTGGTTCTTTCACTCCTGGGTTTAGTGTGCATTGGATGACAATGGACAGAAATTTAGGAAAGCCTCAGAATCCAGAAACTAGAAGCTAGCAAGAGGAGGCTTGCAGGCGCTGACTATGACTTCCTCTGCTTCCCAGAGGGACAATGCTATGGGGTGCGAGGAACTGTATATTATGTGAATATTGATATAAATAACTACATGAAGTCACGTGCATGGCAATCTGCTCAGTGGCAGCTGTGGATGCACACAGGCCCACACTCATTCCTAAACATTCTTTCTTTCCTATTAGGACTCTGTCTTCTGCCTTTACCAAATGGAAATCAAAAGCAGCAGGAGGATTTTGTAATGTCAGATATTTTCCCCTTTTTTTGCATCCCACTCCCATAATGGGTCTGAGGGGTCTACAGGACAGTATTGGATATCTAAAAAGTGGACAGTCGAGGGAAGGTTGTGCTCTCCTAATACCGCTGGCTCCAAAGTCATCCAGTGAAAAAGATGAACAAGAAATCTGTGAGATCACTGTGGGATCTTGTTTTTTTTCTTTAGACAGAGTAGTAAAAGTATATAAGGCCAGAATACTGGAATATCATAGGGGTAGAAAGGTGGGTATGTTAAAAAAAAAAAAAACAAAAAAACTCTCATATACTTCTTCTCTGTTGTGTTTTTTTTTTTTTTTCTCTCCAAAAATGGTCTGCTTAAATTAAATGTATTTCCTGGGCCTATCCCAACCTTCTTGTTCATGACATTGTCAATTCATCTCACCCTAAATTGTGTGAATTTCTCATCACAAACCCCATCCACCCAAAAAGATGACACCAGAGAGAAAGAAGATGGTAATATATTTAACTGTATTTCAAAGTTGTTGACTGTAAACAAACTTTGTTGAAGAAATAAAATCACATGACAAGATATCTGAGTGACACTATAAATTTTTTTTGCCACACTGCACAACTCAGAATTTAGCTCATGGTGTACAAAATTCATAAAAATTTATTGCAAGCGTGCCTTAGTGTAAAATCAAAGCTTCACAGAGATATATTCTATGGCACCAGCTTGGAAATGCGGTTGGGTGACAGCCCCCAAGCGGGGTATGAATGTATGGTTCCTGATTAGACTTGTATAAAGACCATTTCTCCTAAAGGCTCCAAAGTGAAAATCAGAGAGGAGAAAAAAAAATCCACCAGAAACTTAAATCAACTTTATTCATATATTTCCATGTAATCGTTTCCTAGAAGAAAATGGGAGTCTGCAATTAAATAAGCTGTCAGTTTTTGTTTCTTACAAAGGTCTATTGATAAAGATGGTCTTCACCTTTCCACCTTCTCAACCCTGTATTCTGCCAATACAAGTCCCTTCCTTTGACAGAATAATGGGCTTCAAAGGGGAAAAGATAAGCAAATGGAATGTACAGGATTTCCCCTGGAGAATGTCAACTATTCAGTGTTTTATTCCCTTCTTCATCTAATTAGCATATCCAAGTTACTTTTCAGACTCACTCACAAGCCTTGCCTTATTGCAATTTTTAGCTCCAGGGTAGAAGAAGATTACAAGTTACCAGGCAGATATCCTCTCTAAAAATAACAAAATCTTAGAGTAGAAAATGGAAATAGAGGCCATCTAGTCCAGCCTCTTAATTCTTAGATTCACTCTATGACAAATCTGACAGTTGGTCATCTGGACATCCCTGTTCAGAGACAGGGAGTTTGCTCTATCACGTGGAATTCCATTTCATTTCTGAATAGCTCTAATTGATAGACAAAAGAAAAAATTTTCTTTGTATTAAGATCAAATCAGCTTTCTTATAATTTCTACTTTTAGATCTTAGTGTATCTTCTATGAACTAGATATATATCACACTTGTATTAATTTAGTCTGAGATCACATTGAGTGTCGTAGAAGATAGCCTTCATGGGAATTACATTTTTTAAAAATCCTACTGATGACGAACTTCTTCAAAATTCATCCTTATCTATTATCATATGAATTGCATTGGAACTCTAAAAGCTTCCTCAGTAGAGAATACAAAAGAGATTTGTCTAACCATTTGGACTTGAGAAACAGTAGATACAAATGCTCATTATGGAAATGCAACTGGGAGGGCAGCCCATGGAATGTTAATCCATCAATATAATATATTGGGGTAGGGTAAGCAAAGTAGATGAATACAGAGCTAGACCCAGAACTGACTTAGTAGAAGGAAGACATAAGACTGAAACATAATTTTTTTATATGGGGTGATACTTTCAGTGACTCCAAACTAGACATTTTTGCAGATGTTCAAAGAGATATTATAGTTCTGTAACTTATGAAATACAATGATCTCATAAGAATTTAAATTAGAAATTTAACCACGAAGACAATGAAAAAATACATAGTAGGTATAAGTAGACTTCAGCATATTACTAATAGTCATTTCTTCTCTTTCATTCTCTCTCTCTCTTCCTCTCTCTCTGCCTCCCTCCCTTCTTCTCTCTTTCTCTTCTCTCTCTCTCTCTCTCTGCAAAAATTGAGATGAAAAACATCACAGAGAACATGTATGATTACATGAACCAGTCACATAATAATAATGAATAATGGAAGACAACATAGACATCACATGTAGTACAATATAGTGTCCTTCAGATATAGTACAAACAAAAGGAAGGCATCTAACATTTCTGATAATTTTCCTGTAGAGCAGAGTTTTGAGAAAACAAAGAAAAATTCACATATGATGAAAAGCAGTGAAAGGGTTGTATAGTTAATATTGGAAGTAAATATTCTCTCACTCTCTATCTCTATCTCTCCCCACACACACACACACTCAGACTCATTGATCAAAATATTTCAAAGTTATATTACATTCACATTTTTTTTTCCTTTACTTTTTCTTCCTTCTCCCTCCCTTCCTTGCCATTAGCTTAAGTGGCTATTGCTAACCCTCAGATTTTTTTTTCCATAGAAACCAATGTCAACCCAGGTCTTTCTATCAAGAGAGCAGAACTGAATTTTTTAGCCTAAATAGAAGACTTGTGATGCTTGTTAAATTTCATAATATTGGTGTCAGAAAACTATGGCAATCAAATAGTTTTATTATTTAAAATTTCAATTCAGGTATTTAATATATCAATTATCCTCGATTTTATTTAATCCATCAATTTGCCCTTTATATCTTTCACAAAGTCATTAATTAAAAGGCTTTCTTTGATATGGACAAGGGCAGAGTGTGGCAAGCTACTAGAAAGATTTTCCTCTTTATCAAACAAGTAATTAATATTATTTCAGAATAGTGATTTAACCAGCTACAATCCACCTATCCAGATATACAATCATCCCATACTCATCTTTCCTACAAGGATGTTATTATTGAAGGCATACTCGATGGTTTAGATTTTTGATGAAGTTATCTATCAGTGACCCAAACCAAGAGTTGATGCGAATGATCAGGATGAGTAGGCAGAACATGATCTTTCTCTTTGCTACTGTAACACTAGTTGAAAACTCCTAGCTTACAATAAACATTTTATCTTTCTTCCCATCTTGCACTGGTATCTGTGCAAAGTCAAGAGATTTGGAGGTCTCCAAAATATTGGGTGGATCTCCTATGGAGCATGTATAGAACATGAAAAAAAATTGCCTAATTGCTTTCTACATTATGGGGTTGAGTACTTATATTGAACAATTCATTGACTTGCTGAAATAATGAAGCAATCAAATCTCCATACATGTGCATAAGGGTTAAAGCAGCTTGCAACATGAAAAAATGTGTTAAAAAATTGACATAGTGATGCTTTGCACACTCAACACGTTTTAGGAATCATTTGTGCTTTAAAATAATTGAAACACCATACATGTGTAGTACACATGAACTAAAGGGATGGCTATATTTTGTACTTATAGGACACCATTAAAATAACAGAAGTATGGTTTCAACTATGGCATCTAACTAAAGAGCATGGACCACCTGAATACGTTGTCAGAGATTAGCACCCAAGGAAGACTTAAATGTAAAAAGAATGGACTTGAGAAGCTGTGCTTGGATGGTAATCTGGATAAACATAGGATGGTATCCCTTGGGAATGTCATGGCACTCAGTCTGTTAAAGGGCTCTACTAGAAAGTTTTTGTTTTATAGCAATGTTTTAGAATAATAACCCTAAATCCAATAATCTTTGGATATGATACCTTATATTGTTCCATAAAGTGGGAAGAAATATAAAAATTCTTGACCACTAGGTGGCGCCTGGGACCTGGAATCAGAAGATCCATCTTTCTAAGTTCAAATCCAGCCTCAGGTACTTACTCATTGGGTAACCCTAGACAAATCATATAATCCCATTTGCCTCAGTTCCTCATCTGTAAAATGAATCGAAGAAGGAAATGTTAAAACACTCCAGTATCTTTTTTTTGCCTAGAAAATTCCAAATGGGGTCACAAAGAGATGGACCCAGCTGAAAAATGACTGAACAAGAACAACATAGTATTCTTGGAAGGAGAAAAGATCTGCAATGAAGAGAGGAAGGAAAGATATAGAAAGGAAAAAGGAGGGAAAAGCAGAGGAAGAGGTGGAGGGAAAGAATCGGAACCCTCTAAATCAAAAATAACAAAAAGAAATAGAAGTCTAGAATCCTGGAGTCTATTAATTTTTGGCAAAGCAGTAGCCAAGACTTCTGGAAAAAAAGCCCAGAGTTATGGAAGAGTTATTATATAAAGATTCCTATTCCAAAGTAGGCTACAGAGCCCAGTTGTATATCTAGACAGATCTACAGATATATGTATAGAACTGTATCTGTGTGTGTATATACATGCATACAAACATACATATACATGCATACTAGAGTAGCTGTTTAGTTGTCTTTTACAAAATCCCCCTGTGCTTGCTCTCTCTATTTTGGTAGCATGAATACTTAAAGCTATAGCTTTTCACACTCAATACTTTGACGACCCCTTCTGTGGGGTAGAGTAACTCCACAGAGATAGAAAAGAATGGGTAATAGACTAAGGGTCAATTCTAATCCTGACTGTTTAGGGCCAATAAAGGTAAATTTTGCCTCATCTATGAACCACAGTCAACAGAAAAAAATATTCTATACTCTTTGCGCTGTTGAAAAACAGGTCCCAAGGGCTCTGAATGAAAGTCCTCCAACTATATCTTATCTTTCCTGAAGACACCTTTTCCCTATTTGTAAGAAATATTCTCTCAGTGCAAAATATTTGACAGCTACATTCCAGTGCTTACTGTAGTATAGAACTCAACTCTTTCCTCCTCCTCCTCTTCTTCCTCCTCCTTCTTCTTCTTCTTTTCTCTCTCTCTCTCTCTCTCTCTCTCTCTCTCTCTCTCTCTCTCTCTCTCTGTGTCTCTCTCTCTCTGTCTCTCTCTCTGTGTCTCTCTCTCTCTGTCTCTCTCCTCTCTCTCTCTCTTCTCCCCCATACCATATCTCTTCTGTCATACTCCAACCTCTCCACCAGTACAAAGATCACCCTGTCATAGACAAAAAAGTAACATTCTGTGTCACATTTTAAAAGTTTGTGTTTTAAAAGTAAAGTTTATCTGTTAATTATTTTAAAAACTACATTTAGCTAAATTTTAGGTTCTATAGAATTTTTCATGAGTAAAAATAATATCTTTTATGATTATTTAATAAATGTTTATCTTAAAAAAATAAAATTCCCTGGATGCTCATGGCTCATACATATTTCTACCAGTGACTAGCTAGCAATAGGGCACTATAGGTAAAGCTAAAAGAAGGACTGATTTGGATAAACTTTCAGGATGAGAATTCACACATGCACAGATATCAACACACACACACAGACACACAGACACAGACACACACACACACACACACACACACCCAATATAGTAAGTAAAAGGGAAAAAGTGAGTGGTGCTGCTGTTTGTGAGGAATATGCTGGTTTTGAGTATTGGGGCTAAAGAAGTGATTCTGTTGCCCTACTATATCTTACACAAAAATTGGGAAAACTAAAGGGACTACAGAGATTGTAAGATATTAACATGATTCTTTTGAAATTAAATTTGTTATTTCCCAAATCATTCACCCTCAAGGAAATATGGGGGTGGGAATGAGTGGTATTTCTCAGGTTTCTTCTGTCCTTATCAGTATAACAATGGTGAATCACTCATATTTCCAATTCAAAGAAATCTGAATATTCCTGGTTTGACTGGATTGGTCAAAAGAAAAGGCCACTGTACAGATTTTCTCTAGCTAAGGGACACCACAGCTTGACTTCTGGATAACTGTGGATGAGCTATATAACTATGGAACCCATCCCACACATGTAGACCTTTTCCATTCCTGACTCACTGCTATTTTTTCCAACCCTTATCGACTTTTCTTTTTGCTTCTTGCACATTGCAAAACTGGTTCTATTTTGGTATCCTGGCCTTGTACCCAGTTTGGAGTCACTGCTGAGCTACTCAAAACAGCCCAGTCACCCAACACTTTCCTCTAAAACAGGAACTTTGAAATATTACTCTAACATTCCACTGACCAGAATAAAGAATTTTAGTTGGTTATGAATAGCACACACAAATCTAACAAGGAGTAGAACAACAAAGGAGACAGAAAATGTAATTAGGAATTTATTCATTTAAAGCAAATTATTATTAAAGCAAATTTATTATTAAGAATTACTAAAGTATAATTTGGCATAATTCTTGCCTATTGTGATTTAGTATTTCTACTAAATGTAGAAATTTCCTGTGAAGAAACTTTTTTCACATTTCTTTTCTGCAGGAACATGTGGGTTTGGGAAGTTCATGAATCAATTTTTTTAGACCAAGTGACAAAACTATCCCAAAGGAAATCAGGACAATATGGCGGCAGCAGCCAGCCAGAGCAGAGGAACTCACTGTCATGAAATGTAATAGAGTATGTCTGTCTCTTACCCCTTTGCCAAGCAGACAGCCTTGCTCCCTCTTGTAAAAATCAGTCACCTGGTTGTTTCCCTGTCACAAATAATCATCCACTACTGTGACAGATTCTACCACAAGCAAATTCAAGTGACATCCTGACTGCTGTCAGCCCTAGGGAACAGTGGAGCCAGATAGATTTTTTAGCTAGAGAAATTCCAAAAGCCACCCCAAAACACCTACAAGAGAAGGGTGTGGGGGGCACAATTCTTTAAAGATGAGTCTTGTGCTAGGATACCTAATGGAAATACTCCTAATCTCCAATCTCCTGAGGAAATTGGCTGGATTATTTATAATCTCTGCTAGAGGGAATGTGGCATAGACCATACCATTTGACTTTTTTTTTTTTAACTATCAGTTCATCAGAAATCAGTTGTCTACCATTTCAGTTACAGAGTACTAATATCATCTAATTACTCTCTAATTATCTGGTAATTTAATAGCATACACAACTTCACAGTAATAGGAAATGACACAAGGTACAAAGTATAACTAATTAGAAAATCATCAGTTTAGAAGGCAGATGTGTTTTTATCCCCCCAAATGATACAGGCACCTGAATCCACCTAGAGTGGGGATGGGCAGGGGGTTTGTTTAATGAATTTGCTCTTGGTCAAAACTTGAAAATTTTTTTAAAAAAAGAGCTTCTAAGAATCTCACAAGTCTTTGGGCAATTAATTGAAGCCATGCAAACTAGACAACACATATGTAAATCAACTTTTAATTGGATTTGGGAAATACATTAATAATCTGTATTTTAATTCTTTGATTTCCTACCTTCTCTCTCCCCACCTCAAACTTTCAAATCATAGCAAAAAATAAAAGTAAAAATACCTTTAGAAATTGCTCTTCTAATTGCTGGGACAAAAAAAAAGAGACACTAACTACTTTTCTTAGTGTCTCCCTTAGTAAATTTTGAAAACACATTCAATTCAGAAATGGTAGGCCTAGTAGAAAAGGACCACAAATTAAAAATCCATCTTTTCCATGCAGTAAAACCTGTTTCTAATTAAATTTCAAATGAACTGCTATTTCATTGGTTTCACAAGAATAGGGTAGAGGCAAAACAATTCAAATTTGGGTCCAAAGTCTGAAGCATCCAATCAAAACTACAAGACACTAGTAATTCTTTATTGAGAATACAGAAATGATTAAATGTTCATGAACACACTTTTAGGGACACTTTTGTTTTGTTGAATGTGAAACCAGGATTTAAAAACAATAATCCTAAAGCCTGAGTTAAATAGATTATATATATATATATATTTTTTAATGAGAGGTATATGGAAGAAGAGGAAATAAAATGAGGGGTTTACATAAAGGTTAGATGAAGGAAGAACATTTAAATCTGGCATTTGCACTTAAACTGAGGATGATGGTAAGCAGAACAGCCTATTTTTCTTGTTCTGAGGCTTTCTGGGGGTTAGTATGAGGAGTAGGTGTTGAAATACACACCCTAATGGAAGTGTGCCAGCTGTACTGGAAAATGCATTGGATCTCTTTCTTAAATGTTGCCCCTATTTTGGCTTCATCCTGTAGGCCTGCCTTATTACATGGCCCCATTTCAGTAATTAAATCTCTCTGGTCAGCATTCCATAAAGAGCCACCTCTTACCAAATTCTGCACTTTGTCCAAAAACATTCTCTCGAGATTTCTGCACTCCCTCCTTAGGGGCTTGATGAAAAACAATTGTACTAGAGAGAAAAGGTCATTTAAAATAAGGCAAGTGACATTGGTGGGACTCCCAATTTGTGGACAAGATTCAGCTCATGGTCATCTTATGTTTAAAAAGATTTGTCTGTTTCAATAATGATATATGTGTATTTATGTGTATATATATAGTTCTATATTTAAATGTGATTTTTTTTTTTTTTTTTTTTTTGCAAATGACAATAGTAGTGACCAAGCTTAAATTCTAAAAGGCATTCCTACGGTACTTGGCAAGTGCAATATGTTTCTTCTCAAAGTGAACTGTTCTTTCCTGTGCTGGGTACAGTCACAAAGTTGTTTATTACGTGCCCAAGATGCAGAACAGAGGAGGGGGGCTGAGGGAGAGGAAAAGAAACAGAGGGAAACATCACCCATTATGCTAGATCTTAAGCAACACATAGAAAAAGCCCAAGATACATTTTAAAATAAGAGAAAAAATACAGTGGTTATACTCCACTTCCAGTTAAATCGGTGTATTCTCCCTCTTCCCCTTCACATGAGGCAAAGAAGCCAAAGTCATCAGTAATACCTCATTTATTATTTAGACTATGCAAACCATTTTCAACTGCTGCGCATTCCATCATTTTTATCTCAATGGCAACCAATTCAATTTTTTTTCTTCTTTTTTCTCCTGTTAGACACTTCCTAAATGTCCAGGTTAAGAAGTACCTGGACAAATTGGGAAAAAACCAAAGGGTCTTCCATTCAGATCTAACCAATTTTTAAGAAAAAAAAAACACCCTATTTTTGGGGTTTCACCCTCATCAGTTGACATGCCGCGATGTCAAAAGATGTCACAGTCTCATTTCCTCCCCATTTTCTAATGAAATGTGGCGACATCTCACAACTGGCAGCACTTAGTATTGGTGGGAGTCCCCATGGCTGGAGCCTGAGCTCACTCATTCGATTCAAGAGGGTGTCATAAGGAGCCTTACACCCTACTGAGCAGGTACAATTGACAGTATAAATGGCTAGCAACCTAAAAAACCCAGGTCTGGCACACGAAGGACTGGCAGAGCACTCACAAGGCAGCTGGGGGGTGGCTTCTTGGTGGGGAGGGATGGGACGCTCTCTGAGTGGGAGCCCTAGATACCCAGCTCCTCCTCTTGATCAAGTCTCTGTTTCCATCACTACAAAGACCTCGCAGTATCACTTTCCCAACAAGGGAGTGAGCATCACCAGGTCCCCGATTGGACATCCACAGCCGCAGATTCTCTTCTTCCAATTCCGATGCCCTCTCCCCTGATGTGGGTCCCTTACCCAGCCTCGAGGCACGAGAAAGATGCGTCAATGGGATGGCGAGGTGTCTTCCAAGCCCAACAACTCCTTTACCAGTCTTTCCCCAAACTGTGCCCGACTGTACCTCTTCACATGGTAGGCCTCTGACATTTTATACAGGATGTAGGCATTATTGATCGCAATGCTGATGGCAAACCAGAATACCTGTTGCCAGGTCTTGTTTGGTTTATGAGAAATGAAATACCTAAAAAGGCAGATCAGACAAGTTGTGTTAAAAACTGAAGAATTGGGTCATCTAATTGGGAAAGGGGTGTTCAAAAGGGTCTAAGTTTCTCAAGTTTTATAATAATATCCACCATTGACACATTTGCTTGATATTCTACAAATAATTTATAAGCATTATATCCTTTGATCCTTGTTAAATATATTCCCCATAATAATAATAAGCTTTTTGATGTTAAGGACTTTTTCGTTTTTGTTTCTGGAACCTCCAGCCTAATACATTGTAGGCACATAATTAATACTTACTGGTGCATTCTCTCAAACACCTTGTTTAATTATGGGTAAATAGTGGATGTTCAATAAATGTTCATGGAATGAATCATTAAACAAGAAAACAACATTTTCAAAATGTTCAAAACAACAGGCAAAAAAGAAATAATGTTTATTTAGCTCTTTTAATAAGGATAGACAGGTAGCACAATGGATAGATTGCTGGGTCTTGTGTCAGAAACAGATGAGTTCAAAATATGGCCTCAGACATGTACTAGCTATGTGACTCTGAGCAAGTCACTTAATCCTGTTTATCTCAGTTTCCTCATGTGTAAATTGAGCTGTAGAAGAAAATGGCAAACCAGTTTTGGATAACATTTGAGAATTCTTTATCAATAAAGGTCAACTGGGGCAGCTGGGTGGTGCAGTGGATAGAGCACCAGCCCTGAGGTCAGGAGGACCTGAGTTCAAATCTGACCTCAGATACTTAACACTTACTAGCTGTGTGATTTTGGGCAAGTCACTTAATCCCAATTGCCCAATTAGCTCCACTAATTTAAAGTTTGGTTTGACAATGAATAGCATTGTGGGGATGAAGAACAAAGATGAACAGACTAACACAGTGCTTCTCCAAATGTGTCCCAGAGACCTCTTGGGCTTCCTAAGATCCTTTCAAGGGCAGCACTAGATTAAAACTATTTTCATAATAAATACTAACACATTTAATTTTTTTAAAACAGGAAATATCAATAGATATAGCCCCACACAAAAGCTTTTTGAGAGATTTTTTAAAAAATATTTTAATTTTAAGGGCAACTAGGTGGCTCAGTGGATAGAGCACCAGCCCTGAAGTCAGGAGGACCTGAGTTCAAATCTGGCCTCAGATACTTAACATTTCCTAGTTGTGTGACCCTGGGCAAGTCACTTAACCCCAATTGCCTCCGCAATATATATATAATATTAATTTTTAAAAACATAAAGAGTTCTGAGACTAAAAAAAATTGGTGGTCTAAACTAAGATTATTACACATGGTCAAGTGAAAGAGATGATTGCTTGTGAGCTGAAGAAGTTAGGAAACTTATCGGGGCTTGAAAGATGGATAGGACTTAGGTAGACAGAAAGGAGGGGCAATTGAGTGGAGTGTTGTAGACCTGTGCCTTGGATGGGTGGGAGAAGAACAGTATGACAAAGGCTTGGAACTGAGTACAACTATCATCATTTCTTTTTTTTTTTCTTTCTTTCTTTCTTTTTTTTTTGAGGCAATTGGGATTAAGTGACTTGCCCAGGGTAACACAGCTAGGAAGTGTTAAGTGTCTGACATCAGATTTGAACTCAGGTCCTCCTGACCTCAGGGATGATGCTCTATCCATTGCGCCACCTAGCTGCCCCATTGACTACAAGTATGATGTGAATAAGATAGAAGGAAGACTCATATCTGTATCTTTTACATGGCAGTAGAGGGAGACAGGATTGGACAGGTAGGATAGGATTAGTTTATAAGAAACCATGAATGACAAATTAAAAAGCTTGGAGGTAAAAGGGGAATACTTCTGAGTTTTAATTTTCCCATTTCATAAGTAGAGAGGTATAATGACTATCCATAGGAATCCCACATTTAAAATCAGAATAGAGTTCTTTAGATCATTGGGTCCAAATACCCAATTTTTAGAGATGAAGGAACAATCCCCAAGAGGTTAAATGATTTTTCTAACTCATCATACAGGTAGGAAGTGACAGAGCTGGGTATCCATCACTCTATTGAAGAAAATGAGTAAAAAAAATCAGTTAGCATCCCCATATCATGATGGTTAAGAATTTCCTTTTTTGCTTACTTGCTGTATTTGTCGTCATATTTGCAGATATAGCTAAGGTGAGCAGCAAAAGCTTCCACAGCCAAAGGACAAGGGATCTCTCCACTTTTCCTCTTGATGATCACTCCTGCATGGAAAAGAAAATAATTCCTTTTCTCAATTTTTCCTCACTTCAAAGTGGGGGAGGAGTTAGGCTAATTCTGGCCAGCTTGCCATAAATAGATCTTACCAACAATAAATATAAGAAAGGAAAATAAAAAGATTAAAAGAAAAACCCATTACTAAAGAATTGTGCAGAGATGAGAAAAATGAAAGGTAAATGAGTATACAAGTGGCAGCCACCTAGAAAAGAAAACAAGAATGAGGCATTAGGTACATGGTCACACAGTGAAAGAAAAACACTGTAGGGGTTGGAAAAGGTTAAGTTGTGTGATGTATTCTGTAATCAATTTGAAAAGAGTATGTGTGTGTATGATAGAGGAATCCTTCTCATCTTGATTCCATCCCTTTCCTCCCATCTATCACTCCCGCCCCATTCCAACAATAACAAGGGTTCTTCCTCTTATCCTTTCTACTTGACATGTAGAAACTTGAAAGAACCATCATGTGTGGAATTCAGAGATGTTGATGTTTGTCTATTGTTCTTGAAGGGTATCAATGATATCACCAGTGGATGTCTGGATTTGTGTATGCATTAGATTTAAGAAGCAGACCTGGGCAGGGTGGTTAGTTTTATTTTTTTTTCCTCCAGAGTTATCAGAGTCCACAGAGAAGTAAAAAATCAGAATAAAGTTGGTTTATTTTTGTCTGAGGCAAGATCCATTCAATGACTAAAGGCTAGATAATGGAAAGACAAAGATGGCACCCACTTAGAGGTAGAAGTATAATACACTAAACCAAACCAGAATTAGTTATGTCTTCCTTTTTTTGCTTCCTCCTCTAACTTTATATGTTTCAATTTAATTTAACAAGCATTTATTTTACTATGAGAAAAACTGTGCAAGATTCAGGGAATACAAATACATACAACAATACCTGTCCTCAAAGCATTTATATAGATATATTTTTTAATACTCTACTGTGGAAATGAGGATGGAATGGAAAGAGGAGAAATATACATATTTAAATATACAAATAATTTAAGGAAGGAGAGGGTACTAATAATTGAGAGGGGGCTTATTGGGATTTATTATAATTAGAATTTACAAAGAAGACTTCATGGAGAATCTTAGTTGAGCCTTGAAGATGAGGATTCTGAAAAGTAGAGATGAAGAGGAGACTATATTAAAGATATGAGAGAATTCGTCTGGTGAGTATATAGTCACAAGAGATACAATGTCAAATTTGGAGAATATCTTTGTAGTCTAGTGTGACCAGAATCTAGAACACATGGAAGGTAATAATGTAGAATGAGGCTAGAAAGAGAGGTTGAGGCTAAAAAATTTGAATTTAATCCTAGAATCATTTTTAATCTATAGACTAGTGATGCTCTAGGGTGGAAGTCACGAAGTCATTACAAGAAGTTTAAGAATCTAGAATGTAAAAACAAACAAAAAAAACCCAGTGCCTTCTTTAGTTAATATAAATGATTTGCATATAAACTTATTACCCTTTTTCAAAGGTATGTAGATGCTATTGGGATAAATAAAATATAGATGTATCTAAAAGCACCAAAATGTGGATAGTTGCTCTTTGCCATGATTTATTTTCTCAATAGAAATAAATTGCTAATGGTAACTTTATTATATATTTAAAAGGAATAGCAAGTTGTACATAACAGATTTGCAATTTCATGGGCAAGAATCTTTTTTATTATACTTTGTTATAGAAATGCTTATTTTACTCTATAAATCTAAAAATAAATAAGTAAATGGGGGGAAAGAAATAAAGTGTTTCTGTGTACATTGATGATTGCTAAATATAATACAAATAAAATTTTTTTGAAAAAGAAAGAAATTGCTAGTCTGTATCTCTGACTATTTTCTTGACATTAAAAAAGGCTTTTCTCACTTGAAAAAGTAGATACTAATGTCTTAAAAATTGGGAGGCATTGAAGCTAATTTAGCAAGGGAATGATATGGTCAGATCTATGCCTTAGATCATTGTGACAAAAAGGAATTAAGAGAGGGGATAGATTAGAGCAGGGGTTCTTAACTTGGGCACTGTGAACTTGTTTTTAAAAATATTTTAATAACTGTACTTAAATGATTTTTTTTTTGGTAACCCTATGTATTTTATACATTTAAAAACATTCTGAGAAAGAGATCCAAAGGCTTTATCAGACTCCCAAAGGATCTAAGAACCCCTAGACTAGAGTCAAGGACACTGATTAAGAAGTAGTAAGAAATGATGAAGGCCTGAAATTGGGCAGAAGCTCTGTGAGTGGAGAGAGAGATGAATTCAAGAGATGTAGGTTTAATCAATAAGACTTAGCAACTGATTAGATATGAGGAAAGTCCCCCGAGACTGGAGTGAGGAAGACCTGAGTTCAAATCCAGCCTTTGACACTAATTGTGTAACCCTGGTCATAGTTCCCTCTTCTATAAAATAAGCTGGAGAAAGAAATGACAAAGCACTCCAACATCTTTGCTAAGAAAATTCCAAATGGAATCATGAAGAATTGGACATGACTAAAAGGACTCAATAATAAAGGTAAGAAAGAGCAAGGTGAGGATAATTGAGATTATCTGGAAGAATGTGATTATGACAATGCCCTTCATTGGGCCCAAGAAGGGAGAATTAGCAGA